>NW_024081571.1:0-120465 GCF_003009895.1 Hyaena hyaena | reverse complement strand
CAGCTCAGAGCCTGGAGCCTGTTTCAGTCTGTGACCCCCTCTCTCTCTGACCCTCCCCTGCTCACGCTGTCTCTCTCTCTCTCTCTCTCCTAGAAATAAATAAAAAACATTAAAAATATATAAATAAATAAATAAATAAAATGTAGTCTATCTTGGTGAATGTCCTACATAGACTTAAGAAGACTGTGTATTCTGCTCTTGTGGGATGAAGTATTCTGTAAGTGTCAATTAGTTCCAGTTGATTAATGGTGCTGCTCAGTTAAACTATATCCTTCCCGATTTTCTGCCTATTGGATATGTCACTTACTCATGGAGGGATGTTCAAATCTCCAACTATAATAGTGGGTTCATCTATTTCTCCTCCCACTTCTATCAGTGTTGTTAGACACCTACACATTCAGGATTAGTTTGCTTTCTTGGAGAATTGACCGCTTAATTACTAATAATTTTCCTTGATATTATTGATATTGCCATGATAACCTTCCATGTTCTTTTTTATTTAAAAAAATTTTAATGCTTTTATTTACATAAGAGAAAGAGAGACAGCGTGAGCAGGGGAGGGTCAGAGAGAGAGGGAGATACAGAATCTGAAGCAGCCTCCAGGCTCTGAGCTAGCTGTCAGCACAGAGCCTGATGTGGGGCTCAAACCCACAAACTGTGAGACCATGACTGAGCTGAAGTCGGCTGCTTAACCGACTGAGCCACCCAGGCGCCCCTCCATGTTCTGAAGTCAACTGAAATTAAATACAGCTACTCCAGCTTTCTTTTGATTAGCATTCCCATGGTATATCTTTCTCCATCCCTTTACTTTTAATCTGTATGCGTCTTTAAACATAAATTGGGCTTCCTATGGATAACATAAGGTTTTTTGTCCATGCTTTCAGTTTCTGTCTTTTTGTTTTCTTTTAGTTTTTAAAGTTTATGTATTTATTTTGAGAGAAAGGGTCAAAGAGAGAGTGAGAGAGAGAATCCCAAGCAGGCTCTGAGCTGTCAGGGGGCTCGATCTCACAAATTGAATCGTGAGATCATGATCAGAGCTGAAATTAAGAGTCAGGCGCTTAGAGGAGCCACCCAGGCACCCACCTCTCAGTCTCTGTCTTTTAACTGGCATATTTTCACTCACATTTAAAATGATTATTTATATAATTGATTTAACAGCTACCATAGTTGTAATTGTTTTCTATTCATTGTAATTGTTCTTTGTTTCTTGTGTTCCCCTTGTTTTCTGCCCTATTTTTAATTAGGCATTTTATACTATTCCATTTTCTCTTGGCACATTAACGGTACCATTTTAAAATTAAAAAACAACGTTTTCCCTGAAGTTTGCAATAAACATTTAGAACTAATCCAGGTCTATTTTATTATTTTTTAAAAATTTAATGTATTTATTTTTGAGAGACACACACAGAGTAGGAGTGGGGGAGGGGTAGAAAGAGAAGAGAGGGAGACATAGAATCTGAAACAGGCTCCAGGCTCTGAGCTGTCAGCACAGAACCCAATGTGGGGCTCAAACCCATGACTGTGAGATCATGACGTAAGCTGAAGTTGGACACTTAACCGACTGAGCCACCCAGGCAACCCTAAGTCTTATTTTAAAATAACACTGTGTTGATGGATGTGGGGGGGAGGGGGGATGGGCATGGAGGATGACACTTGTGGGGATGAGCACTGAGTGTTATGTGGAAACTAATTTGACAATAAACTATCTGTAAAAAAAAAAAAAGATGACACAAATTTCAATATCAGTAATGAAACAAAAGATAAAAGTACAGATCCTATAGATATATAAAAGATATTAAGAAAAACTATAAACTACACATTTAGATTAAATAGACCAATTCCTCAAAATTCACAAATTATTGCAACTCACATAATATGAAATATTAGATGAATAGCCCCATTACTAATAAGAAACTTGAATTATAATCTTTAAAGCCGCATTCATTTATGCATCTGACTCTTAACTTGACCTCAGGCCATGATCTCACGGTCGTGAGACACATCATTTTCTGAAGCTAGTATTGGCATGATACCAAAACCTGACAAGTCACACACACACAAAACTACAGACCAATATCCTCATGAGTAATAGGTGTAAAAATCCTTAAAAATATATTAACAAATAGAATTCACCAATACATAAAAAGAATTATACATCCTGATTAACTGAAAATTATTCTGGGGATGAAAGCCTGGCTCAATATTGAAAAAGAAAAAGAAAAAAAATCAGGGGTTTAATAAATAAAGTATCAATAGACAATCTGTCAATGTAATCTAACAGGCTAAAGAGACTCACAGAATATCAATCCAGATAAAACATTTGACAAAATTCAACATCCATTCATATTTTAATAGCCCTGAAAAAATAGACAGAGAAGGGAAGCTCCTTAACTTGATACAGAACATCTACAAAGAAACCTACTATTAACACAATACTTAGGGTTAAAAACTAAGGTTGGGAACTAAGGGAGTCCACACTCATCACTCTTACTCAAATACTAAAAATAATTTCTAATCATTTCAGTAAGCAAAACTGATTAATGAAGATCAAAAAGAAAGAACGTGCCAGGGCACCTGGGTGGCTCAGTTGGTTAAGTATCTGACTGGCTCAGGTCACGATCTCATGGTTTGTGAGTTTGAGCCCTGCCTCAGGCTCGGTTTCTGTGTCTCCCTCTTTCTCTGCCCCTCCCCTGCTCATGCTCTGTCTCTGTCTCTCTCTCTCAAAAATGAATAAACATTACGAAAACAGTTTTTTAAAAGAGAGAAAGAAATTGTCTAATATTCAGATGATAGAATTGTGTACATAGAAAATCCCAAGGAACCTAAAGAAAACTCTAAGAATTAAGTGAGTTCAACAAGATCATATGATACAAAGTAAATATTTTTTGTATTTTTACATATTAGCAATGAGTGTGTGAATATCAAAATTTAAAAAAAGAATTCCATTTACAATTACCTTAAAAAGTATATAGGACTTGCATTCTGAGGACTACACAGCACTGATGAATAAATTCAAATATCTAAATTTTTAAAAAAAGATATAACATGTTCATAGCTTGGGAAGCTCATCGCAGTAAAGATATCATTTCTCCCCAACTTGATACACTGACATAACATGATTCCTATCAAAATCCCAGCAAGATTTCTTATAGACACTATTATTCTAAAATGTATGTAGAAAGATAAAATAACTAGAATAGCTAAAATGATTTTGAAAGAGAAGAATAAAATGGTAGGAATAAGTCTACATCTTTTCAAAATTTATTATACAGTATATTTTTATATGTATGCTTTCATTTACGTGTACTTACATATATGCATGTGTACATGTACCTACATGTATATAAATATAATTCTATAATAATATATATAATAGTCAAGACTGTGTGGCATTAATGGAGAAACAAACATACAGATCAATGGAACAGAATAAAGAACCCAGAAACAGACCCACACAAATATGTCCAACTGATTTTGACAAAGTTTAGAAAACAATTTGCTAAAGAAGTCTTTCCATATATGGTACTGGAGCAAATAGACATCCATAAATTTAAAAAGAAGAAGAACCTGAACCTAAGTCTCATACCTTATATAAAAATTTGTTCAAAATGGAACAAGACTTAAACTACAAAGCTTTTAGAAAAAATATAGAAGAAACCCTTGGGAATCTAAAGCTAGGCAAAGAATTCATAGACTGACACCAAGGGCATAATCCACAGAAAAACAGAGAGAGATAAGCAGGACCATGGACCATGGCAAATAGTCTATGCTAATAATATGATTTATGGTTGGAGGTGAAGGGGCCTTGGGTGGGGAGGCTTTGAGCCACGTGGCAACACCTTAACCTCCGGAAGACTACAAACTAAGGTCAGTCACATAGGTGATCAACCATAGGTATATGACCAAGCCCCAGTAAGAGCTCTGCACTTGGTGTCCCTACCCTGCCTTATGCATCTCTTGCCGTGGTTGATTTTAATCTGTTTCCCTTTCACTGTAATAAACTGTAAAGTATAATAGCTTTGCGGCATTCTATGAATACTTCTAATGAACTTTTAAAGGGCAGTCTTGGAGACACCCAAACTTGCAGTTGGTGCTTAAGTGAAGGTGCCTTGGGGACCTTCTGAATTCTGCAGAGAGAGAGAAAAAAGAAAAGCTAATAGAAAATTACTTAAGGGTCAGATGATTTTACTGTCGATTATTTCAAACTTCCAAGCAACAAATGATGCCCATGTTATAGAAATTACATACCAATATTTTTAAAGATGCAAAATGACCCAATTAATCTTATGAAATTAAAATTAAAATGTTACAAAATACTAATTTTATATAATAGCAAAACATACTAAGGAAGAAACAATAGTCACAAAGGACCACATACTGTATGATTCCATTTATATGAAATGTCTAGAACGGGCAAATCTAAAGCTACAGATGTTAAAGATATAGATGGCTGCCTGGGACTGGTGGGGGGGAAGAGACACAGTGTAGTGGGAGGGGGGTGACAGCTAAAGATGAGGTTTCTTTTTACAATGAGAAAATGTTCTAAAATTGATTGTGGCAAGGTATGCATAACTGAATTTAATAAAAGCTATAGAATGTACATTTTAAATGGTTGGATTATATGGGATGTGAACTATCTCAAAAGGCTATTAAAAATAAAATATAATATATAATATAAATAGCAATCATACATACAAATTGATAGATTTCATTTATTACTATGTATCCTACAAAAAATACTAAAATAACAACTGTACCTGAATATTCATGAACCATCCACTATGACCAAGTAGGATTTATCCCAAGACTTTAAGGATGGTTAAATATTAGAAAATAAATATATTAACATGTGCCAAAATTTTCAGAGTTTTATTTTTTTAATTTTTTTAATGTTTATTTTTGAGAGAGAGACAAAGTGTGAGCAGGGACAGGGCAGAGAGAGAGGGAGACACAGAATCTGAAGCAGGATCCAGGCTCTGAGCTGTCAACACAGAGCTCGATAAGGGGTTCAAACTCACAAGCTGTGAGATCATGACCTGAACCAAAGCTGGCTGCCCAAATGATTGAACCACCCAGACACCCCGAGTTGTCTGTTTTTAAATTCAGTTCCTTTGATAGCAGAAGCATATTTGATTGAAATTAATAAACATACAGTTGTTTTAATTTATTATATTTTTTTTAATTTTTGATAGAGAGAGAGCATGAACGGGGAAGTGCGAGGACAGAGAGAGAGAGGGAGACAGAGAATCCCAAGCACGCTCCATGAGATCAACTCACAGAGCACCATGTGGGGCTTGAACCCATGAAACCACAAGATCATGACCTGAGCCAAAGTCAAGAGTTGGACACTTAACGAACTGAGTCACCCAGGAACCCTATTAATTTATTTTTTTAAAACTAGACATATCAGGGAGTCTCCTGGCAGTGACTATTGTGGGTGACTTCCCAACACTGATTCCATCTTATTTCTTGACTAATTTAGGTCCTGGTTAATTTAGGCCAATCTCTTCCTCTTTCTGCAGTCGATGACTAATTCAGGGATAGGTACACTTCAATTTATTAGGAAAGCAGATTTCTTACTCTTAAGAGACTTATAAGAAATTTAATTTTCTCATTTGCTCAATGTTAATATGTACAGTGCTATTACTGTACATCCACCATCAGACCATGAAGGAAAACTAAGTATGGAGTGAGTAACATGGATAGGAAAGTAGTGTTTTTGGTTTATGTTGACAGTTTAGTCAACACGTTGATATCTGTTACTTGTGGCCAAAACCAACCTAACAAATATACAAGTAAAATAAATATACGTGGTTAAAATAAGTAGTAATAACAATGTCTTAAACTTAACAATAATCCTATTTACTAATGAGCACTAAAGAGTTCTCCACAAGAATTAGGAGGAAGTGTACTTATTATCAAAGGTCACTATATTAAATTATTTTGGAAACTAACCTTGCACTGAGACATTAAGTAGAAATAAGAGCTACAACTACTGAGCAAGAAAACAAAATAGCATCTAATAGAATATTAGGTGCCAGAATTAATTGCCTTACATACATTAACTCACTGAATCCATAAAGCATTTCTATTACATAGATGCCATTGTTATATTCATTTTACAGGTAAAGGATGGAGAATTAAAGTAATTAAGGGCAGGAGTTGGGATTTGCTCCCAGGCACACTGGTTTCAGAGATCATAGCCTTAATATATATACCTCTTTCATAACGTGGACATGAAATAACTATTTACCTATAACACTCACAAACACAAGATAATAAACTCTAAAAGCCAGAATTACAAATAATATTCTAGATCTAAGATTAAAAGGGTGTACAACTGGTTTTCCCCCTAGCCTCAGGATAGCTATGACTAACTCAAAACATTATTAGGAGTATATTTACAGGGAGTTTACATGGTTCCATGATTAAACTCTCTCCTAAGAATTTGTATTGGACCAAGCACCTGCATCTCACCATTGAAATTTTTTGCCAAGTACTACAGAATCTATATTGAAAAGATGTATCTCACTGGAGAAGGGGCTCTATTCCTGTATCCCTAAAGAGGCTACACAATAAGGTGTATAAAAGTTGAAGGGCACCTGGGGGTGCCTGGGTGGATCAGTTAGTTAAGCATATGTCTCTTCATTTCAGCTCAGGTCATGATCTCACAGTTGGTGGGATTGAGCCCTGCATTGGCCTCTGCACTGACAGTGTGGAGCCTGCTTGGGATTCTCCCTATCCCTCTCTCTCTGCCCCTACCTTGAATGCATGCATGCTCTCTATCTCTCAAAATAAATAGATGAACTTAAAAAAAACTTCAAGGGCCCCTGGGACTGATGGCTTCCCTAAATTGAGATGGTCTGCCCACACAGCGTTATCTCCCAATGTCCACGAATATATAAAGTGTGAGATAACTGGGATACTGGAAGCTGTGCCTGAAAATCATAAAACCTTTTCTATGTTGTTGACATGCATGCTTGTCTATCTGTATTTTTCCTATTGTTAAATTGACTTAAAGCTGCACGAAGCACTCAGTGTCTTGTGAGTTTGGTTGCTGCTCCAAAACCAGACCACTGCTGCAGAGCAGGCATTGCATGAGAAAAAATCAATTCATTTCTTTTATGCTTGAAATAACCAGTTAGAAGGTATATTAGAAAAGAGCATCCTTAAACAAAAACAAAAATATATGATAATGTTAGGAAAAAATGTACATCAATATTTAATGATGGGAAAGGTGAAATGAGATAATCTAATATAATATAGTCTTTCTACGGGAAAAATGACATATATTAAAATGAAACTTTAAAATACTCCTGTCCTTTTTTGTTGTTTATTTATTTTTGAGAGAGAGAGCACAAGTGGGAAGACGCAGAGAGAGAGGACAAAGAGAATGCCAAGACGGCTTCACACTGTCAGCCCTAAACCATGCAGGGCCCAAAGCCACAAACCACGAGATCATGACCTGAGCCAAAATGAAGAGCCAGGCGTTTAACTGTGTGAGCCACCCAGGTACCCCTAAAATACTCCTTTTTAACCATTCTGTTCATTTCTAAGAAGGTATCATAATGAAATACTCAGGGTGTAGACAAATATACATAAACAACACTCATCACACTGTTAGAATTTTTAAAAAGATTTCTAAAAAGGTAAATAAATATGACTTACTTTTAGTAGTCGTTATAAAATAATGTTTTTAAAGAATGTTAAATTTAGCTTAAGGTAACATTAAAGATAGAAAACTAAGGGGAAAAAAGCAGAATCCAAACTGTACAGAGCATAATTCCAATTGTGTTATACACACACCATTTAAGCACCTATGTTGAAAATAAACTAAAATATCAACTGTTTTCTTTCAGGGAGTAAGATTACGGCTAATTTTTGTTTTCTCTGTACACCACTAAAATCTAATCTCCATGAGAGCAAAAGTATATCTGTCTTGTTCACTGCTATACTTTTAGAATGCGTCATAAAATACTAAGTGCTAAAGAAATATATCTTGATAGAATACTTCCTCCATTCTCCAAAATAAGTATCACTACTTTCTCTTATGGCATTTTCAATCATTATTTTTTAATGTGTATATGTATTCAGAATCTCTACTTGATTAAATTCTATTTACTAATTTGTAAGTGGGCAATTTTCTGTATACGGAAATTTATGTATCACATAATTCTAATCCAAAAAACTGTTGCTTCTAATCTCATGTCTATATACCCAAACATTGAACTTTATTTAGTCAGTTCCTTTGCTCAAAAAAAAGAATATTTAGGAAGTATATTTCCAGACTCTTTTTGACTTTATGTTCTCCTTATTCTCAATTCCTGTACCCAAAAAAATATAATTAGATAAATATTATAATTCAGGGGAATAAACTTGGGCCTCATCAATGAAATGTTTTCATAAGGTTTCTTCCGTAGTAAATATGAATTTAAAATACATGTGAAATGAAGTTCTGACTGATTGTCAGAGTTACACAATAATAAACAGAGTCTTGATGAAAATTTCATTCAGTAATACATGTGGAGCTTTGAAATCCTCCAGAAGAAACACTGGGTCCAAACAACATCTGTTTGACAAACTTTTTGACTGAAATAATGAAGTCCAGTTCAAACTAGTTTGAGCAAAAAGCAAATTTAATGATTTACTGACTCCGAAAGCTATGGATACATATGACGTCTGACACAGGAAAATCAACAGGCTCAAACAATATTATCAGGGCTTTCTCTTTCCAGTTCATGATTCTATTACTCTACCTATCTACATTCTGCATGGAACTATCTTCACATGGTAGTCCATTTAGCCATCAGCAAGCCAATCATATCTTTTCAGCTTAACATCCCCAGCTTAACATTTCCAGAAATAGACTCTCACTCTCCATCAATATATCAAACCTATGGAATTTTCTACTTACCCATACCCAAAGGTGGTCAAACGATTTTTTTTGCTTTGTACATGTAAAGAAATATTACACAATTATGACAAGTTATATAAATTTCAATTGCTTCGATAATTACTGTGTTGAAAGAAAAGTTGTTCCCATTATTTCACAAACATAAGACAAATCTCAGCACGTTAAAAAAAAGACAAAAAATTCTGTTAATGGTATATCTAGGAATACATGCTCCATCAAGGCTTATCATTTGACTAAGCACATATATTTAGCTATAACATACATTTAGCAATAATAATAACAGCACTAACCAATGGTAATCCTGTCAACTGGAATAGTGATATTAACACTGTATGACAGAGGATTATGAACATCATCTTCCAAATACTCAAGCTCCAAGTTCCATGGGAACAAATTTCCCAGGCCACATGAGATATATTTAGTTTTGTTATATTATAGATCATAGGATTTAAACAATCACTTTAGTCTGAAAGAGCAGAATTTCTAAGTTGTAATCAAAGAATAATCTAGATGCCAACACAAGCTTCCTCGTTAATAATAACCATCATTTCTTTTCCATCTGAAAACATCAAAGGGCTTTACTGATACAATTTTCCATACTGTCTGAGCATTGCAATTTTTCACTGAATACTGCTTCAAAGCCAGAATCCCAGCCTGGAAATCTTCAACCAACCTTTGACTCCTCTATCCCTTCAACCCCTCACATTCAATCAGTTATTAAATTTCCTGGATTTTTCCTTAAGATAAATCTCAAATTTGTTCCTTTATCTCCATTTTCCCTGCCACCATTGCAGTTCACATTACCAACTTTTGCCAATATTCTGGTCTCAATATAGCCTTTAAATCCCTGCCCAATTATCTCCCTAACACAGTACTTACATCTTGCCACATCCTTGCCCATGAGCCTATACTTCAGTCAATCCTTTGATCCCAGGGGAGGATCTTTTCAAAAGCATCGATGCCCAAGTTCTACCTAAAAAGGTTCTGATTTAATTGATCTGGGATGGAGACCAGTCATTAATTTTTCTTTAAAGTTTTCTCTGGTGTTTTTAATGGTCAGGTCTGGGAACCACTGCAATGAATCTCTAGTGCCTATTAAGTCAAACTAGAACACCTGTAGCAGACACTGCAGGTAATATACTCAGATTCCTTCCCGTTCCTTTGACGTTTCTCTGTGCCCATCCCATGGCTTCAGTGTCATTTGTTTCTTTTCTTTAAGTTAATTTAAGTATTTTGAGAGAGGGTGTGTGTGCTGGAGGTGTAGAGAGAGAAGGAGAGAGAGAGAGAGAGAGAGAGAGAATCCCAAGTATGCTCTGCACTGTCAGTGAGAGGAGCCAGGGGCAGGGTTCAAAGTTATGAACAGGTGACAACATGACCTGAGCCAGAATCAAGAGTTGGATGCTTCACTTCTCGAGCCACCCACGTGCCCCAGAGTGATTTGTTTCTAGTGGCCCTCAGCACATGCACTCTCTGCTAGCTGTTGTGTGACTAGAGCTACTGCATCATTGCTCCTGAAGAGAAAACAGAAAGAGTCTGGGGATTTATATCCCTTGGGGTAGCCCATAGTCAATACCTAAGTAATCTGGGAGCATGAATGTCTATGGATCCAGACATATTTTGGGTGTATTTTACATTTTGGAACCCCCTCGCAGGACCAGACTGAGACAGAGATTTTACCTACAAACACACATAGCCTTCCTTGGCTTCTTCTCCTTCCTTTCATTCCCTTACTCATTTCAGCTGGGAGCACTTCCTTAATAAATCACTTGCAGGGCACCTGGGAGCTCAGCTGGTTAAGTATTGGCTTCAGCTCAAGTCATGATATCTTGGTCCATAGATTTGAGCCCTGTGTCGGGCTCAAAGCCTGGAGCCTGCTTCGGATTCTAATGTCTCTCTCTCTCTGTCCATCTGCCTCTCTCTCCCTCTCTCTCTCAAAAATAAACATTAGAAAAAAGAAAGAAAGAAATCACTTGCACACAAAACCTCAGCACAAGGTTTGCTTATGAAGAATCCAACCTGTCTGACATCTGGGTCAAAACAGTTCACAACTTGGACCCACCATGTTTTGTGCAATTATCCATCATCTACCGGGAGTGCTAGTTTTCTCATCCACTGTATTTCCCCACAGAACTCTTTAAGCCTGCTATTTCCAAGTGACCTCTGTGACTATCAAAACTTCCTACCTGTCACAAACAAGCTCTAGATAGCACTCCCACTCCATGCATAGCCTAAGGCACTACCCATGATAAGTGCTCAACAAAAATGATTTGAACTGGTGTTGCCTCCCCCATGAAATTTGTTTGACAATTTTAGCACACATAACTCTAGCTGTATTCTCCAACTTCTATATTTAATGTCATATCCCCATTCATTTGTTGACTTACTCAACAGATATTTATGTGATTACTAGGCCCCAGGGACTGTGCTCATCATGGAGAATGAAACAAGGAGTAAGGATATTTCTGCCCATGGAGCTTATAGTCAAGTTAAGGATACAGATGTTCAGCAAATAATCATACAAATGTTGATTTAAAACCATGAACATCTAAGGGGAGATAGATGGTGCTATGAAAGAACATAAAAGCAATAAATGTCCTTAGCTAAGACTTCTCTAAATAAATAATGAAGAAATGATGAACTAAAACTATCATGCTGTTCTCTATTTCGGGGTTCTTGGTTGCACTCTCTAAATTGCATACAGATTTTGTGTAACCATGTATTATTTTTAACAGATTTTCAAGGGGTCCATAATCACAAGTTTTACACGATACCAATCCTATATAAAATATGTGTTGTTTATTATTGCCACCTATGTGCACCCTGTCTGTAGGTACCTGTTCATAGAATGTTAAAAAAAATTTTTTTTTGTATTTGATGCTATTTAATATAACATCAGCCATACGGTCGTCACTTAACAAATATTTGTTTTCCTCACCCTGTTCTTAGCCTGAGTATACTCAGGCTCACAAAAATAAAGAAAGCATAACCTGAAGAACTTTTCCATACTAAAAGTAAGCACTAAAACACACAGAGACAATATGCCCCCCAAATAGGAAGAAAATGACATAAAAACATTCAATCCAAATGAGGAGTAAAAAGTGCAAAAGAATTACAAATAATACAAGGGACAAAGAGTCAATGAATAGCAAGAAAATAGATTTAAACCCATGTAAACCAATAATCACATTAAATGTAAACAGGCTATATTAGCTTTCCACTGCTACCATAACAAATTACCACAAACTTACTGTCTTAAAACAACACAAACTAATTTTCTTACAGTTCTCAACAATGAAACTCTGGTACAGGCATCATCAGGCTACAACCAAGATGTCTACTAGATGTATTCCTTTGTACAGACGCTCTGAATCTATTTCCTTGCTCATTCAAGTTGTTGGCAGAATTAAGGCCCTTCCAATTTGTAGAAATGAAGTCTATTTACTTTCTGTCTATCAGCTGAGGTCTGTTATAACTTCTAGGAACTATCTTAGCTCATGGTTGCCTTCTTCCATCTTCAAAACCAGCAATAGAAAATCAAAGACTCTGTCACATTTTTAATTTCTCCAGCCTCTCCTTCTGTCTTCATATCTCTCTGATTTCTGCTGGGAAAAGTTCTCAGATATTAAGGGCTCACATGATTGCACTGGGCCCACATGGTATTCCAAGATCTCCTCGTTTTAAGGACAGCTGATAAACAACCTAAATTCCATCTGAAAACTTAATTACCTTATACAATGTAAGGTAACATATTCACAGGTCCCAAGAATGAGGATACAAACTTCTGTTAGGGGCCATTACACTATAAGAAACCTACTGTAAATATTAAGAAACAAACTGTCTGAATTTAGAAAGAAAGAAAGAAAGAAAGAAAGAAAGAAAGAAAGAAAGAAAGAAAGGGATAAACCATGAGGAAAGTGATGCAAAATGGTAGATGAGGGGACTCCAGGAAACTTTGAAAAGCTCTCCCAACACCAGAGAATCTAGAAATCCACACACATGTACACAGCAGCAGGACATACGTACTAAAAAGACCTGAGAAGACAATAAGCTTTCACCTGTAGCTAAAATTTAGGCTCAACAAAAACAAGAAGTAAGTGCTCTAGCACAGAGCCAATCTGCAAAGATCCAGGGTCTTTTCTTTCCTTTCTTTTTCTTCTCTCTAGTCATTTAATAAAATCTCAAACACAACTAACTGAGCACTAAGCTGAAGAAACAGAGGCTTGAAAGACCACACACAACAAAGAATAGTCTTACAAAAATGGTGTAGACCAAAGTAGAGTGTTGAATCACTATAATGAACACCTGAAACTAGTATCACACTGTATGTTAACTGGAACTTAAATAAAAATTTTAAAAGCACAAAACAAAACAGTGTCAACTAAAATTGTGTAATGATTGCACATACTTGTGAATATATTAAAAAATCCTTGAATTATAAACTTTAAATTGGTGAACTATGTGGTATGTGAATTATATCTAAATAAACCCTTTTTAAACTAGTTTCAAAAAGTCACTAAACAAACAACAACTTATAGCCAGAAACAACTAATTCTGGGCATGGGTAGGAATATGATTTCCAGATTTACAATATCCTAAATCTCAAAATGCCCAGTTTTCAACAATAAACTATGAGGAATGCAAAGAAATAAAAAAGTATGCTTCATTCACAAGAGAAAAAAGAATAGAAACTCTAAGAAGTGCAGTCATTAGACTTGCTAGACAAAAACTGTCTTAAACATATTCAAAGACCTAAAGGAAAACATGGACAAAGAGCAAAAGGAAATCAGGAAATTGACAACTCAACCAAAAGAGACTATCAAAAAGCATATGAAACTTATAAAAAGGCAGCAAATATAAATCTTGGAGCTGAAATACACATTAACAAAAATGGAAAATTTACTACAGGAATTTAACATCAAATTTGTGCAGGCTGAAGAAAGAATAAGCAAACATGAAGATACGTTAAGTGTAATTGAAAGAAAGAATAAAGCTAAAGTACCTATATTATATAAGACAAAGAAAATTACAGAGAAAAGAATATTACATGAGAGAATGAGGGTCATTTTATAATGTAAAAGTGGTCAAATAATCAATAGCACATAAGAATCCTAAATACTGATATCCCTAAGAACAAAGTTTCAAAATACAAGAAGGAAAAATAGCATTTAGTGGAGAAACAGACAAATCCATAATTATAGTCAAAGATTTCAATAGCCCTCTCTCAGTAAATGACCAAACAGATAGACCAAAAAAATCAGTATGGATGCTTCTTAATAAACACAAACTATCTCAACTTACTAATATGAAATAGATAGTTCAAAAAGGTCTGTAACTGTAAAGCAAATGAATTTTTAATTTAAAAACTCCCAAAAAAGAAAATCTCCAGAGTCCTGTGGTTGCACTTGAGAATTCAACAAAGTGTTTAAAGAAGAATTAACTCCAATTCTACAAAATGACTTTCACAAAATCTCTTCCAGCAAATAGAGGAGGAAGGAACACTTTCGAATTCATTTTACAAAGTAGGACACCATTACAGAATGAGAAAAAGTCAGTACAAAAATATAGAAACTACAGACCAATATCGTTCATGAATATATATGTAAATATCCTTCATAAAATATTAGCAAACAGAATTCAACAATATATAAAGGGAATTATATACATAACTAAGTAGTATTTATTCCAGGGATTCAAGGCTGGTTCAGTATTAAAATATCAATCAGCATAATCCACCTTATTATATAGACTAAAAAAGACTAATCACAGGATCACATCTATTAATACAGAAAACACTTAATAAAATTCAACTCCGATTCATGATTTAAAACTCTCAGAAAAATATCAAAAGAAGGAAGTTCTTCAACTTGACAAAGAGCAACTACAAAAAACCTAGTTATCATGATGTTTATGGTGAATGACTGAACACTTGCACCTTAAGATCGGGAACAAGGCAAGTCTGTCTGCTCTGGCCATTCTCATTAATAAACACAGTGTTCAAAGTTCTGGCAGTGCAAATAAAGTACAGAGATCATAAAGAGGAAATAAAACTCCCTTTATTTGTAGATGAGATGATTGTCTATAAGAAATCTAAAGTAATCTACAAAAACATCTCTGACAATTTATGTGAGGTCAGCAAGGTCAAAGAATATAAAATAAACATACAAACTCTATTCTATTTTTATATATTATCAATGAAAACACAGACACAAAAGTTTAAAATATGCTATCATTTACAATCACTAAAAAAGAAAATATTTATGTGCACAAAATATGTTCAGAACTTAGATGCTGAGAGCAACACAATATTTATGAAAGAAATTCAAGAAGACATAAATGGAGAGCTATACTACATTCATAGGTTGGAAGATTCAATATACTAAAGATGTCAATTCTCCCTCAATTGACATATACATTGAACACAATTACTATCAAAATCCAAGCAGATTTTTTTATAGACACGATTTTCTACAATGTATATGGAAAAGCAAAGGAACTGGAATAACTAACAATTTTGAAAAATAAAGCAGAAAGAATCAGTCCATCCAATTTTAAAATTTAGCTTATTACAGCTACAATAATTAAGACCATGTGCATAATTAACACAGATAGATAGATATATACACCAATGAAACTGAATAGAGAACCCAGAAATAGAACCATACAAATATGTTCGATGAATTTTTGACAAAGTACAAAAGCAATTCAATGAAGTAAAGCTAGCTTTTCAATGAATAATGCTGGAACAAGTGGACATCCATATGTCAAAAAATAAACTTTAGCCTAAGTCTCATACTTCACATAAAATTAATTTGGGGTACCTGTGTGGCTCAGTCAGTTACGTGTCCAACTCTTAATTTCAGCTCAGGTCATGAGCATCCTGTTTGTGAGATAGAGCTCTGCCTCCATCTCTGCGCTGACAGCACAGCTGACCTGCTTGGGATTCTCTCTCTCCCTCTCTCTTTCTGCCCTTCCCCAGCTCATGTGCTCCCACTCTCTCAAAATAAACCTTTTAAAAATTTACCTCAAAATGGATCACAGACTTGAATGTAAAACATAATACTATAAAACTTTTTTTAAAATAGGAGAAACTCTTCAAGATCGAAAACTAGGCACAGAGATCTTAGATGTTACACCTAAAAAAATGACCCATAAAAGGAAAAGTTTACCAATTGATCTTCACCAAACTTTAAAACTATTGCTTTGCAAAAGACTGTTAAAAGGATGAAAAGACAAGCTATACACTGGGAGGAAATACTACTTGGAAACCACATGTCCAACATAAGGTCAGTATCAACAATATATAAAGAACTCTGGTAACTCACCGGATTAAAAAAATATATAATAATAATCATCCAATTAGAACATGGAAAAAAGACATGAGAGGCATTTTTCACCAAAAGACAAATGGCAAATAAACCCAAGAAAAATGTTTAATATCATTTGTCATTCAGGAAGTGTAATTTAAAACTACAATGACCTATCACTACACACTTACTGGATTGGCTAAAGAGATTTTTTTTAATAGTGACTACACGAAATGCTGGCAAGGATGAAGAGAAACTGGATCATTCGTGCTGTCGATGCAAAATATAAAAGAAACAGCCACAGTTTCCGTATCTTAAAAAACTAAACATGCAACTTGGTGATCATCCTATGGGGCATTTATCATAAGAAAAATGAAGACTTATGTTCATACAAAAACGTGTACACAAATATTCACAGTATTTTTTATTCAAACCTGGAAAAACCCAGCTGTTGTTCAACCAGTGGTTAAAAAAAACAAACTGTAGTTACATCCATGCTATGGAATATTATTCAGCAAAAAAAAAAAAAAAAAAGTGAACTGATACACACAACAGCTAGATGAATCTCCAGAGAACTAAGTTGAGTAAAAAAAGGCAAATTCCAGCAAGTTACATAGCACATAATTCCATATATATAAAATACTATTGAAATGGCAAAATTATAAAAATGGAAAAACAGATGCAGGAGAGTAGGAGTAGGAGGGAAGTGTGGCTATAAATGGCAATAGAAAGAATACCTGTAGTGACATAAGTATTCTATACCTTAACTGTATTAATGTCAATATCTTCATTGTCATATGGTAGTTTTATAAGATATTATGATTGAGGAAGCTAGAAAAAGTATACATGAGCTCTAGATCTTTTTTTTTTAATTTTTGTTAGTATTTATTTATTTTTGAGAGAGAGAGAGAGCATGAGCAAAGAAGGGGCAGAAAGATAGCGAGACACAGAATCCAAAGCGAGCTCTATTTCTTACAAGTACATGTGAATCTGCTTTTGTCTCAAAATAAAAACTTTATTTATTTTTTTTTAATTTCTAGGAGAGAGAGAGAGAGAGAGACAGCGTGAGCAGGGGAGGGTCAGAGAGAGAGGGAGATACAGACTCTGAAATAGGCTCCAGGCTCTGAGCTGGCAGTCAGCACAGAGCCCGAGGCAGGGCCCGAACCCACAAACCGCGAGATCATGACCTAAGCGAAAGTCGGACACTTAACCGACTAAGCCACCCAGGCGCCCCTAAAAACTTTAATTTTAAAAGCTCAAAATGAATGGGAAGATATGAATGTTTGTTAGCTTGCTTATGATTTCATTATCAAAACTCACCAAGTTGTGAGGCATCTGGGTGGCTCAGCTGGTTAAGCGACTGACTTGGGCTCAAATCATGATCTCACAGTTTGTGGGTTAGAGCCCTGCATCAAGTTCTGTGCTGACAGCTCAAAGACTGGAGCCTACTTCAGATTCTGTATCTCCCTCGCTCCCTTCCCCTCCCCTGCTCACACTCTGTCTCTCTCTCTCAAAAAACAAATTTAAAAAATAATAAACATTAGGGGCACCTGGGTGGCTCAGTTGGTTAAGCGTCTGACTTCAGCTCAGGTCATGATCTCACGGTTTGTGGGTTTGAGCCCCATGTCAGGCTCTGTGCTGACAGCTCAGAGCCTGGGGCCTGCTTCAGATTCTGTGTCTCCCTCCCTCTCTGACCCTCCCCTGCTCATGCTCTCTCTCTCTCAGAAATAAATAAAAACATTAAAATAATAATAATAATAAACATTAAAAAATAGTTTCAAAATTAATCAAGGTGTACACTTTTAAATACATGCAGTTTTTTGCATATCAATTATGTCTCAAGAAAGGTGGGTAGGGGGAAGTCACAGTATTTCTCATCTTTTTCCCTTTCTGAGTAATTCAGTCTTAGAGCCAATAGGTGAACCAAGCAAAGTGAGCATCCACACCAAAAGGGCTAAAGGAGGGCAGTTAGAAGGCATCAGCAGTGTCCCAGAGCTCAGTGTACCAAGCAGTGTGAAAAGGGACTTGGCATAGAAGCTTCGACTGGTGCAATACTGGTGTCTACACAGCACAGCTGCCACACACTTAGTTGATAACTAAGCAGAAGAAGAGGATATCCATACATGGAGGAGACGGTGGGGATGAGAAATTGCTTCCATACAGGAGGACTGATTGAACAAATACATATATTAAAAAAATTAATGGAACCAGATATCTCATTGTCAGAGAAAGAAGTTAAAAACTTAGAAAGGTAAAAAACTAGAAGGAACCCTCTGGTGTTACATCGTAACTGGAGGTATTGGTGTGAACTCAGGATTCTCAAAATATACAGATATAGGGAAAAATAAACTAACATCTAAATGTGCAAATGTGCACATGCTGGCTTATACATACATATATTTACTAGCTCTGTTTACTGAAAGAACCTACAAGCAGCAACATCCTAATACTTATGAATACTTCTGTCACAATGACTTTCACATCTAGTACCATTCTCCATTAAAGAAAGCAAAGCTACCTTGAAAAATGCCTGAACCCAAGATTATGCAGGGAAAAGTATACATTGGGTCTAAAACATCTTTTTGTGTCAGAAAGTAGAAAGTGATTGAGATAAATCAAAAAAACACAGGAGTCAGACTGAAGTAATGAGCTAAATATGACAATACAGGCATCAAAATATTGATAGTAGCAGACTAAATTAAATCAAGTAGGAAACTGATCATCTATATTGATGTAAATAGCAAGGAATTAATTAGTTAATTAAGTAATTAATTAGTATGGAATGAGATGCTTGTTTTTGTTTTGCAAGAGGTTATTTAACTTTAACGAGAATGCTTTAATTTTGATGCAGGAGAATTTGAACATATATTACTAATATAATGAAAAATTTAATTACAAAAATAGAGCTCATGGCCTGAAGGCTCTTACCTTCTATTTGGGGGGAATGTAGTATACTGTGAGAGCTCTAGGATTTCTCTATACAGCATATTTTCCCAGTTCCTCTATGTAGTAGCTGACTCGCTACAAGAAAAATAAAGAGGGAGGAATGTAAAATGGCTCTTGTGTTTCTTGCTTGGAAGTTCAGGTGCTACTGACACTCAGACTCTGGGGAATGGAAGGTTCGAGACGAAGGAAGACAATAGGTTAAGTGTGGCAGATCTTACACTGAGGATGTTTTAGCAAGCAGGTGGTTTCCTTAGCTTGAAACTCAGAGGAGAATCCAGAGCTGAAACCTAACTAAATGAGTGGATAACTCAACTAAGATGGCTGGAGAAAGAAAAAAGCATTTGGCCCTGGGAGCAGAATCCTGAGTTGTTCAGACACTTAGGAAAAGCTCTGTGCTGTTTGGAACAGGACAGTTTATAAGCAAGTACAATTATGATCAAAAGTAATCTATAAATTTAGACCCCACCTGAATTTGAACAAAAAGTGAATTTAGTATTCTACTACTTAATAAAATGTTATCATACAAATGTTATGAAAGTTCATAATAACGTAAAAATGTTTATGTTAGTGTTTTTCATTTGAAATACGTATTATTTAAGTAATATTAAAAACAAGCATAGCAAGGGGTGCCTGGGAGATTCATTTGGTTAAGCACATGACTTCAGCCTAAATCATGATCTCAAGGTTAAGTTGGCGGGTTCCCCTGCCCAGTTAGGCTATTTGCTTGCAGCTCAGAGTCTGAGCTGCTTCAGATTCTGTGGCTCTGTCTCTGCCCCTTCCTCCCTCCCCCACCCCTTCTCTCTGTCTCTTAAAAATAAACATTAAAATTATTTTTTAAAAAATAGGCATTGCAAAATCTCTAAGAAGATACACGGAAAAGTTAATGGTAATTGTTTTGAAGGTGGGAATCTATGAGGTTTCTCCTCTACTTTTCCATATCTTTCAAACACACCTTAATAGTGCATTTTCTTATAGTGAAAATAGTCACAAATACGATTCTTTTCCACCTCTTACTATGATAAACAAACTGATGCTTCCTAACACAGAATCGGGACACACAGGAGACATGACTATATCCATACCTGCAATTTAAGGCAATTACCTGAGAGTTTCTGTCTAATAAAAACATGTAATCCACCTGCTGGAGGGGCTCACGTCCGGGTATCCTGGATCTTGCAAGGTGTGACAAACGGTTCTGTTTCTTCCTCTCTGTCCAGAATGCATCGATTGGCTTCTATGTGGGGTTCCCACAAACCATTCCTACTAGACTCACCTATAGGTCCCAGCAGCAGTTAAAGCTCTTACTAGCTGCTTTGAAAACAACTAGCAAACTGTGAGCATCCTTCCAGTCACTGGTTCCATAAGGAATCAGAAATGAGGATTCCTAATTTACTGTACAAACTAGCATCTTGACGCCTCGCTGTCCTAACTGGTGCAGCCACGTCCAAGGCACAGGGTTCTAGGGGCTGGAAGACCCATGTGGTCACCATCAGCACCCTCAACCTGTTTGGTAACATCGACCCATAATACTACTCAAAACATCATTTGTTCATTCCAGGTCTCAGGGCTGCCCCTATTAGATACATTTCTCTCTGCACATAATAGCTGAGATCTGAGACAGGTTTTTTGGGCAAGACCAGGCAGCTGGTGTAAAGTGAAGTCTTAACAGCAGCCAATATCGCCGCTGTCTTCAACAGGACAGTTACCCTCACAAGTTCCATCCAGCGGCCTCCGCAAAAGGGGCGGCGCAACCCAGCCGCAGCCCCACCCCCAGACATCACCGCGTTCCGAGGCTGCGGCCGCCTGTGGGTGGGAGTTAGGGGCTGAGTGGCCTAGAGGAACCACCTCCAGGATGGAAGTGCAGACCCTGGGAAGGATCCTTTTGTCAGGTCAGGAGAGAAGGTCATTCCAGCCTCCAGAAATGTTCGCCAAAGTCTGTCTTTGAGGCAAATCTAAACCCTCATCTTCCAGAAGTGATGGACACGGATTCCAGAAGTCTGAGGTGAGACGTCTCTCGGTTAGACCTCCCAACATGGCCGCCGCTGACAAGCCAAGCACCACAACCTCTCGGGCCGGCCCTGGCCCCCCGGTGTGGCTGGCCTGGGACCTGCTCGCCCCCTGGCGCGGCTAGCCCTGGACGTCTCCATGCCTCTGTGCGTGTCCCTAACGGGACGTGGTCCCGCTCTAGGGGCAGCTCGCTTTGGGCGCAGAGCCGCCCCTGGGTGTGACTTACCCCTGGACGTGGCCCAACTGCACGCTGGGCGGACCGCCCCTGGGAAAAGCCTCCCTTCATTCCTACTCCCCGCCAGAGGCTTTGGAGTTCCATTGCTTCTGCCTGCCAGACTGGTGAGGTACACATGGTTCGTCCTCTGGAAAAGCAGATGATTAGGCCAGATATTCCAACACGATGGGGGAAGTGTTCTCGATTGGAAAGTAAGGACAGACGCCGAGGAAAGCTTCCAGTGTAATAGCAAGGAGTGAGGAAAGAAGGGATGGGTTTCACGTTTTGGTTTTGTTACTGTTTGAAATGTTTTAATGATGCAAACTTCTGGTGACTTCTCATTTCCCAGTGGTGATCCAGGACACATGCTCAGTTAGTGTTGATTGTGGAAAAATTGAAGGAAAGTGAAATCGTTTTGAGCATTTAGGCCAGAGAATTGACTAAATAACCATCCTACAAACTCCACCATGACAGGGAGCTGTTTCCTTTCCTGGTGTGCCCCCAGTGCTTAGAAGAAAGCCAAGTACACAGTAAACACTGAGGAAATGAATCGCTGGTCTTTGGGCAGTGTTGGAGCTGATAGAACATTTATGGTGGCATCAACATACTTTCTTGTGTGATTTGAACCACATGAAAATAGCCCCTTATTAGAAGAAAGGTCAAAAAAAGATAGAATGAGTTTGCCAGGCATGACAGATGAAAGGCAAAAGGGTTCGGCTGTTGAGAATAGAGTTATCTAGGTTTGGGATTAAGTAGTGGACCTTGAAATTTTCCTTGGAGAGGGAAGAAATGGAGGAAAATGCTGTCAGGTGGACAGGGAGATATATAAAGTGGCTTGTAGTTCCTGAATAGGTTGAAAAATTGGCATACTGAGGGCATAAGCTGAAAGAGTAAAATCAGATGGAATGTCAGAAAGTTTTTTCAGATGCAGAAGTGTTCCTGGTGACAAGTTCTGGGCTATGATCATAACTAAACTGGAATGGAGGTAGAGGGCTCTAGGATGAGAAAAGGTAGACCGTGAGAGATTAGCTTAGGGGCAATATGACTCATCCTGGCTCTACCACAGTCCCCCCACTCTGGGAGATGAGATTATTGGATGGTCAATCCACATAGATGTTGAGGCTCTGACAGCTTTCTCCCACTTCAAGTCCAAGTCCTGGGCCCCATCCCACTTCTTTTCTATCCCAGGGTCTCTGCAAAATCAGCATTTCCTGCAACTCCAAGCTTTAGTCAGTGGCATACCTCTGGACAAGAAGGCAGAAGTGGGGCAGTGAGAGAGAGAGAGATGTAGGAGATATCTGTTTTTGTTTTGACACCCAGCATTCACTGGATTCTGGAAGGTTCTGGAAATAGTCCCTTGGTTGATCTTCAGAGAATTAACCTCATTCTCAGTCTCAGTCCATGTAAAGATCGAGCTGTCTTTCCTGGACACTCCTGTTTAAGAATGGGTATCTAACTCAGGCTTGGCCAAAAGATGGTTTTATGCTTTTGACAGAAGGGATTGGTCAGAGATTAGCATGTGACCCAACTGGAGACAATAAGGCACAATGGGACTTTTGCAGGGACTATGAGAGAGACAGCCATTTTTAGCTATACCAAATGCTTGAAAGATACACTTACAGGTACACAATGTGTACAGAAAGTCAGTGCAGAATATTGTGCCGAGAAATGGATAGAAACTGAATCTTGATGGCATCAACTGAGCCCCAGCTTGAACCCTCCTGCCAGAGGCCAGCCTCACTGCTACATTTTCTCAGGTACTTGAACCAACAGATTCTCTTTCTTAAGTCAGTGCCATTGTTTTTACTGTCATTTACATCCAAGTAATTCCAATCAGTACAAGGGGGCTCTCCATCCTAGCTCCCTCTTGCCATACTAGCACACTAAATATATATTACCTTCTCTGTCCTCCTGATTGCCCTTCTCTGAGAGGGGATTAAGAAACCTACTTGGAAGGATTATAAACATTGAATGGATAATATACATAAAAGCATGTTTTACAGAATTGAAGTGCAACAAGGATTGCCTAATTTCTAAATTAAATTAAATTTAGTTCTAAAGTCCCCTTGGTAAAAGGGGGTATCTTATGTTAGTCATGGCTGGCAGTGAGGGTGGTAGGGGAGGATTTTGCTATCAGGCAAAATATGTGAAAGAGCCTCTGCTCTTAAGTCCATCATGGTTGCCAGTGGGATGTTCATTGTCCAAGCTCATTTGGCCCATTGAGAGGCCAATGGTTGTACAGCCTCTATTCCAAGCATGGGCAATGCAGTTCCCAAGTAATGGGGCTTGATGATTCATTATCTCAACAAACATCATTTCATCCTTTAAAAGAATTGTGGTCTCTCCTAGAAGACTTCTGCAGAGAACCATCTGTTTAAGGAACACATCTTTACATCAGTATTACCAAGTCACTGGACCACTGGTACCTTAAGCAACTCTCCTTTCACCACAGGACCTCTGTCATCCCATCTCTCCTCTCTTCTAAGAACACTTGGCTAAATTTTCCTCTCACTTAGAAGAGTCTGGAGAGGGCTGTGCAATAGGTGCCTCACAAGTTCTCTTTGGGGTCAGAAAATACGAAGGCCATTTGTGACCCCTGAGAGGAGAAGCCCAGCACTCCCTGTAAGACAAAAGGGGAAGTTAACTTTTTATTCCTTTTGGAGTCCCCCCTGGCAGAGTAGAGAGATGGCAATCAATAGTTTGGTAAAGTATCCTGCCTCAAATAAAGGTTACCCAAACATCAAAAGAATTCCTGCAGAGGAATATGAACCACTCTTGTCATTGCAAGCCTAACCTCCCTTCCACGGGGAAGCACTGCTACACTTAATTTTTACTTAATGTTTATTTATTTTTGAGAAAGAGAGAGACCGAACCCTAGCAGGGGATGGGCAGAGAATTCTGTGACAGAGAATTCAATGACAATTCTTCAAGCACCACACTATATCATGTAAATGATACTCCTCTGGATTCTCATAATACTGTGATCACGGAGGTGGGCACAAACCACATCTTTTTCTAGAAAAATTGATCATCTGTACAATCATTCTTCAACAAATACACTTTCTTGCTTTATATGACAGTGCTGCTCTCCTAATGAAACAGGACTATAGAAGAAAGGAAAATAATCTAGAAGCAGAACAAAAGTATAAGATCATTCATGGATGGTGCTACCATATCATGTAGACAGATCACATCCTGGATGTTCTGAGTATGCAAATTTTGTCGCATTACCTTTCCAATGTTTTCTCTGAATGGAGGCAATGGATTCTGTATGATTTCTCATATGACCCCAGGCCATTAACTCAACACCTTTACACCACCACATCTCCTTTGCTTAGAAGTCTTCAAGCCAAGGTACATGGAAAATATCCCAAGATGGGAGGTACATATTCTGAGATCCCAGTCCTAGCTTTCCCATCAATTGGGTGACTCATTCTCCCTGATGTTCAAGGTAGGAGAATCAAAATTGAACATATATATGTGCTATACTAAATATATTAATAAGAACAGGAATTAAACCTTGCAACCTGTAGGGTTTGGTTCGTCTATCAGTTTGGCTAGGTTGAGAGAAGCTGAAGGTTACTTCTTAGCCCTAAGGTCTGGGAGCTAGAGCAAAGTGGAAGAACTGTGGTAGAGCCAGGATGAGTCATATTGCCCCTAAGCTTGCTTCTTCTCTAAGGTTGGTGAGTCAGGTGCTTCTTAGGGTTTATTTTACTTAACCTTTCAGGATGACCCCACACCACCTTTACCTCTATACAACCTGTTCTTCCTTCTTTGGATGCTCCAATCTCTGAAATTTTCCTTCCAGCTGCCACTCCTCTTAGCCATTGAACAGCTTTGAACTTGACGACATCGATGTGGATGAGGCACAGGGTCCTGTTGGCACCTTTGGCCACTTTTGCTTCAGTGAACTGAGTAGGGTGTCCAGGAAGAAACCCTCGCCTTAGGAAGACTTCTAAGATTCCATCAATGCCCACCTACTTAAGTGTACACTTATGTGTAACTACTCTTCCCCTTGAGCACTGGTTGACCTTATTGATTTGCCTCTGACTAGTAGAGTAAAGGAAAGGTAATAGGATGTCGATTTCCATCATTAGTTTAAAATGGATTGTAACTTCTGTCTTGTTTGCTAACTCTCTCCCAGCTTTGACGAAGTACGCTGCCATGTTGGAGAAGCCCACATGACAAGGAAAGAGCCAACTCCCATCAGGGACCAACCACAGTATTGAGGAACTCAGTTCAACAGTCTTTGAGGAACCGCATCCGGCCAACAACTATGTAAGTGAGTATACAAATTGGTCCCTCCTCTGTCACACCTTCAGATGAGAACCTAGCCTCAGCTGGCACCTTAATTGCAGCCTTCTGAGACTCTCTGAAGTAGAAAATTCAGCTAGGACTTGCCTGAATTTCTGACCCATAAAAATTGTGACATAATAAATATGTATTTTTAAGCCACTAAATTTTGGGATATCCATACACAGCAATTCATAACTAATGCACCTCTAAATTACTGTAACCTTGGTGTAGAATGTAGCACATCTGGGAAGGCAGGCACCATACAGCAGGACAGCCGCCCTGACAGTATCCCTGGAGGTAGTCTTCACGAACAAAGACTATATGGTGTCCTCTTAAGCCATTGGTATCTCTGTGCTCTAATAAGCTCCAAGTAGTCTCCAGGAGGTGAGGCCTACATTCCATAGTAACTCATCCCACCTTAGAGCTCTATCTACTTCAGAATAGTTTGGGAGCAGATGAAAACACAGGTGGAGCCAAGTTCTAGACTCTAAGGGTTTTTCTAATTTTGTGAAGGCCAGAATGTTTTCAGAATAAGACTTTTGTACATTTTATGAAAAAAAATAAATGTTTTAAATATAGGACCCTTGAGCAGGGCCACATACAGGGCCCCAGGATTCAACTGAGTAGGCCACTGTCAGTCTTCTTACAAGGGACCGGTATGGATTAAAAAGTCTGGAGAGGAAAACATTAAAAGCTGAACTCACTTCTTCCTTTCCCTAAGCACAAGTTCCTATTCCCATGCCGCATGCCACCCTACAATCCCAGTGAAGTGCCCAGAGAACCCCACTCTCCATTAGAACAAACGTTTATTGAGGAGGACTAATACTCTCAGTTGTGCTGAAGAAGATTCTTCTGATCAGAGAATATGTTATCGTGAAAACTGTAAGACTTTCTCAACAAGGACTAAATGATTTCTTTAGGGAAATTTCTTCTCCCCCAAAGTGCTGGAGAAGCGTTTTCTGCTTGAATAGAAGAGTCAAATCTCTGAACACAGTACTTTCATCAGCGGTGAGGATGGCTGGACGGACTTGGCTTATGTGATGCACACAGGTGGGGCTTGGATGAGGCACGGGCTCCCTGGATGGCGGAGAAGAAGCAGGTTGACTCCAGCTTAATAGCTGCTTCTTGAAGGCCCCAATTTTCTGGGGAATTCTGGTCCTGTGTCTGTCCTGCCTGACACTTGTAAGATAGTTCTGTTCAGCAGAGACAGCTTCTTGGCTACAGAACTCAATACTTGCCTGTTTGTGCTGTGGTGGGTCAGACAAAGCCTGATAGTTGGAGGGATGCCTCTTGTTGGGCCCTACCTGAGCCTGCAGTTCTTCCTTCTGCTGGCTTAACTCAGAGACCTCAGATTCATACCTACATGTCACCTTCTCTTCTAGGATCTTCCCAATGGCAGTCATGAGCTCACGAGCTTCAGGAGGCCCACCACTCACAAGAGCACTTACACTGTCACCTGGGTCTTGGTGCCAGCAACTTTCCTGTTTTGTGGTGTTTTTCATAGACTTGATCCACTGAATAAATTGCCTCATCTTTTTGCTGAAGAAACTCTCAGGAGGAAACAGTTCATTCTGTGACAGAGATGAGGAAGCACCATCTAATTTTCTGTCCTCGACATGATGACTCTTCTTTCTGGCTACGGATGTCCCTCCCCCTGAATCCTCACTTCTACATTTTCCTGCTTTGATACCCTGAGGTCTCACTTTCCTTGCAATTTTTCTTTGTGGATGACTCATAGGCTGGCACCTACCTAATACCTGCTTAGAGTGCCAGGACTCCTGCTGCTCCGGACTAATCTTTTTGTCCTCCAAGTGGACATGCAGCACCTGAGACACTCCCATGTCCCCACAACAGACATTCTGGAACTGAGTCAGTGAGGCCTTGGAAGTCAAGCTATTTGAAGTAAGGGACATGTCAGTGGGACATTCTTGTGCCTGAATATGCTTCTCCCTCTCCAATTTCAATTTTAACTGACTAAGGAGCTGTCTTTTAGGGTCTGATAGTTTAGAATCTTGGGGAACCAGTATTTCTGTTGAGGGATGTTCAGTGGTCAGCGCAGCTTCTACCTTTCTCAAATTGACATTTATCATTTTGGAGCTTTCCAACTCACTGGTTGTCAAGACTTCACAAGATCGAGCTTGAAGAGTAAACAGCTCCTCGGTCTTGAATATATCCCTGGACAAGTTGCGCATTGCAAAATGTTCTAAATTCTTCTCCAACATCACTGTGCCCTGAACCATTTCTGTTGCATCCCTAGGACTCACATTCTCATCCTTTAGCTTATGTCCAGCTTCAGCTTGCCTTTGGGGCTCTTCTGGGCTGCATCTGTTTTCTAGATCAGCCTCACCCTGTCTCACTTGAGCTATGGTGCTATGTGAAAGGGGCTGAAAAGTCTGACTTCCATACCCTCTGTCTGCAAGGTCATGGTTGGTGTCAGAGAGTGATGGTTTCAGGTCCCTCCGTCCTTCATTGCCTATAGATGACATAGCAGGGAGAGAACGATCCAGGGTGGGGACTGACTTTGTTCTCAGCCTGTTTCCATGAAAAGTTTTAGAGCTTCTCTCAAGGGGGCTAGAAAACTCAGCTTTGGAATCCACCACAGAAATATACATGGCTGAGGAGGGAAAGTCAATTTGGGAAAGAGACCATGTTTTGGCTTCTCTCAACATACAGAATTTTATAGACTGAAGAACCCTGAGCGGTAGACCCCACCTTTGACTCATCCGAAATCTTATAATATGGGCCTCTAGCACTTGTCGTGTATTGGGATTGAGAAAAGAAAGCTCCAGAAAGGTAATGTGGCAGTAAACCCTACCCACCATTGTGTTTTTTGAAATTGTGTTTCCCATTATATTCTGGGAACTCCCGCACAAAGGCAATGCACTGTCATCAGCCAGCCATGAACAACATACACCTATAGGAATCCTGTCTCTAATAATCTGCCAATATTTCTTTATCAAATGTAATCTAAGGATCATTTTTATTTGACTCTCATCTGTGTCCTTCCTTAAGACCTTGAGTAATTCATTCCCTGAGTGATTCCTTGAATGACACACACAGTTACTTTTTGCCCACAAGGCAGCCCTAAGATCCTTCACTAGGGAGCATTCTGACACCCTTTGTGGGCTGTCTTCTGGGCTCTTCTCTAGGACATACCCAAAATTCCTCATCATATTCATCCTTAGCTGAAATTCTGTTGGGACCCTCTCATGGAAACTTCCTGAGAAACTCAATTCAGTCTTTGCTAGATCCTTGCTACTATGGCCCTGGAGCTCAGAGAATTTTGAGCAAAGATGTCTACCTTTTGGCTGAGACATTTCTGTTAATTTACACTGCAGCTCCAGCATTGCTAGAGACTGTAGATTTCTGCAGGCATGCAGACACCAGCGTGGGCTTACCTTCCTTGCACCATGAAACTCCAGTTTCTTCTGTGGTTCACGGGTAATATACAAATGGCCAGGAAGGATGGAGACTGGTACACAGGCATGGGATGACCGGCTAACCAATGGAAGGTTGAGGGCTTGAGGACAAACAACTTCTTGAGATTTTGGGAACCCAGGGACTACACCCCACAAACTTTCCTGGTGCTTCTTTAACACAAACCATGCCAGGTGCTGATTTTCAGTCATGATAGGAGAGTCTAACTCATTCTTAGATCTATGTAAAAACACTCCACAGTCCCTAGTCTGGGATGAAGAATAAGATGGTATGAGTGGGAGGCAAGATTGATGATGGGCCTGGGGGTTCACCTGAGTGAAAGGTAGGGGCTGGGATTGGGACGGGGTTTGAGGCAAGGGTTGGGAATATATACTAGGGTGAGGAAAGTGATGGGAATGAGGATGTAGTAGAACTTCTTGATCCTCCATTTTGATTGCAGAAGCATTATAGAGTCCATTGAATAAAACAAAGTGAGACTCTAGTGGAGAAGTACTACTAGATACCAGGAGTGTGGCTACTAAGGACTCACTATGCAAAGAGGGAAGACCCCAGAAGAGCTGGATATATTTCTGATGCAAGTTTTCCCCCAAACACATGAGACAGTGAAGCTGCTGGCAAATGCACAGGTGCTCCTGTTTGCCTTCCACATTCCAGCCGGTTTTGGGGACTGTGGTGCCCTGTACATCAAATGGCTGCAGTGAATTCACTGAAGATATCCATTGGTGTTCTGACCACATTTGTTTTGAAAATGGTCCCTCTTCTTTTTCTTTCTTCTCTAAAATCTGGAAAGGCATTCTGTTTTTCATTTGTCTCTCCAAGACTGCCTGGATGTTAAGGCCAAGGAAAGAAACTTGACTGGCTTCCTTGTGCTTGGTAGCAGAGTCTCCCCAGAAATGGGTTCCTAGTAGATGGAAAATATCTTGCTCTTGCTGAAAGTTAGAGTATGATAATGTGGTTAGGCCCATGTTCTGGACTTGAGCATGCCAACAGGGTTTGACAGGCTTGAACAGCCAATTGTTGGGACATAATTGGACTACCCACCAGGGCTATCTGGAGTTGAGTTCTCCAGAACAGGCTTCAAGGAATGGGAATTGATTTAGATTGAGTCTCATTTAAAGTGAAATTGATTTAGATTAAAGTCTCATTTAAAGTCTGATAGTGGTGAAACAGACATGGTTGGTGGTGCATGATGACAAGCAAATGAATCAGTGGGATTCTTTGTCTGGGAAAGTCTTGGTAAGAGGTTGACATCTTGGAAAACGTGGTGTCAAGAGAAAAGAGGGTATTCAGAGGTAAAGTGGCCTCTGGTTGGGCAATAGGATCCCCTTTCTGAATGTCATGTAGTAGGAAAGGAGTAAGGCAATGGGTGGTGTGGAATGGTCCACTGGAAATTTGGAATTCAAAAAAGAAAAAGGCTGTGGTGGCAGAGAGTGACCTGGTGGTGAGGGTAAGAAAAATTTAGGTGAGAAAAGGGAGGGGAGTGGTGGGGAAGGCTCAGGTAGAGTGGCTGGTTCAGGCCTCCTGGAGGGCCTGCTGTGAAGTCAGGGGACAGAGTGAGTGATGAATCGGTCACAGAGCTGAGGCAGCCAAAGTGATCACACAGGGAGTAGCATCTTCCAGGGCCTCCAGAAACAGCAGCCAATGGACCTCAGAAGTTGTGCTTTTACACATGTCACAGAAGGGGTCTGGACATAATAGTTGACAAAAGTGGAAGGTATCATGCTGGCACAGCAGGCTGCAGGAGACAGGAGGTACAAAGCTGCGGCCATGACCATAACAAACATATGTGACTCTGGCAATCCTGACAAAAGTAGGGCCACACTCATCCCCAAGGCTTTCATAGTCTGCCCCTGAGGATTTTCTCTCCCATGTCAACCCCAGGCTTTGCTGAGATCCTAGAAATTCTTAGATGCTGCTAAATAAGGCGGTCAGGAAAGAAGGTAATGTTTCGTCACCTTTGCAGGAAAGAAATCACCTTTCTTGCCTCCTTGATTTCGCTCTTGCAAATTCTCGAACCTGCAAAACCAGGAGAGTGATGAAGGTAGAAGCAAGAGATACTACGAGATGCTGAGTACAGTGTACTTTAAGTGATGCACTTGGTAGATTGGATTTGCAGAGCGCCAAGAATGAGGATATAAGATCACATAGTCAATGATAATAATAACAGGACTCACATAAGTATATTGTTTTATCATTCACACAGGACTTTTGTATATACTATCCCATGTGATATTGAAAAAAACATGAAGAACATAGGTCAATGAGTACTTCTAAGAGGAATATGAATATCCATGATGTCACAGGTCTTTCACAAAGTCAAGAGACAGAAGTTCTGACTCTTGATTATCACATGGCCACTTACAGGACAATAACCATTGACCAGGCCTATCAATGCTTCATGCTCAGGGATGGGCAGAGCAAGGAAAACTGTGAAGCGTCTTGTCCTCAGACTGCCTTTCCATGAACATTTTCTCCTCATGTCCTGTTTTCTGAGAGGGACAGTATCTAGCAACTGACATCCTCAGAGATCATGGACCAGGGACCTCATAGAAAGGACAGAAAGGGTCACCCTTGAAGAGCTCAGGTGGAATCGTCAGAACCTTACCTTTCAGTGTCCCAACCTCCTCTTGGCTCTGCCCTGATGCAAAAACAAAAATAAAAGAATAAGAAACTAAGAATCATTTCTCTGTCTCTCTTCTCTCTAGGAAACAGGGAAATTTAGTATCCTTGAATACTATGACTCTATTTTAATTAACAGAATTTTGGGGTCCTTGCTTTTATCAATTTTTAAAGATGATAAAATGTTGTCAATATTTACTACTTTGAAAAACTCAAGGAATGATTTTGTGTATGATGTCCACACTTGATATTCTCAGCCAGAAGTCCTCTGTTCAATGAGGACATACAAACTGAAACCAGCAGTCACATCTGTGTTCCCTCAGGTAGGACCCTGTATCATGGGATGTAGCTCAGAACCCTCGGAGGCTTTCAGAGACTCAGCACTGCCCTCCTGATCAACCCAACATGAAGCAAGGCTTGGTCGAGTGATGCCTGATGTGGGTTGTAACTCTTGATCAAGTGCTGGGGAGCTTTGTTTTCTTTCACAGATCCCAGACTCTCTAAATAACCCAGTCCAGGACTATAGAGTCACTGTGTGTGGGATTTTACCCACGACCCGCCTCCACATCCAGATAGCCTGTGAGCTTCAAGTGGAAACCTTAGTCGTTCCTTAACCCGTAGCCCTGCCAGATCTCTGTTTCTAGAGGAGTGGATGTCTGTTCTCTTAAGCTTTCTATTTTAGGTGTCTCTCTGACCTGACCAAAGTCTTTTAGTAATGTGGAAAGAAGAACAGGAAAATAGTCATCTCTGAAGGGCAATCTCTGGTTCCAACTCTCACATTTTAAAAGCCTGAGAGTCATCACTTTAGTCTTTGAAAGAAGCAAACTGAGAATCAATGACTTTTCTTAGAGCCATAGTGGCAAACCTACTACCCTAAATCTTCAGAGAGTGTAAATGCAGAGAACCATAGTTAAGATCATCTTACCTGGAACAGAAACTTCTGGAGGATTGGGATTGCTCTCCTGGTAGGAACACTTAAGTAGACACTTTGACAAATTACTGGAGGATGCATGTGGGCTAGCATGAGAGTGAGAAACTCCTGGTGTCAAAATTTAATGAGGGCCCCCACTTATTCATAACTTTTATTATCAGGAACCCCACCTGGTTCATAGTAAACAGCTTTGAAAAAATGCTCATGTTTCTTGTAAAGGAATATAGGGTTTAAGAGAAATGTAACCATTTTGAAAACATTGTGAAGTATCCTAGAGTTCTCCATAACACAAGCCTACTCAGCAGGGGAAAGACTACCGAAGCCTAATGCCACGTAGGAGTAGGTAAATTACTCAACCAGAGCAGCTCCTCTAGCCTTCTTGTCTCTTCTATGGAGTGAGACAACACAAAACAAAAATGCTTCAAAACACTTCAAACATCACAAGCCCGGGACACAGGCCCATTAAAAGACAGACAGTTTTTCACATTTTCACATCCCCACCCCCAAGTTCTTACCGGCTGTATATGTAAAAGTAGACAACACATAAGAGCAGATGAGGAATGTAAGTATAGATTTGGGAAACTCTAAAAATCAAAGGAAATGTTAGAAACCAAAAGCACTATGACAGATGAAGATTGCCTTTGATTGACTCATCTTTCGGTTGCATATGGTCAAGGATAGAACAAGTTACTTTGAATACATGGCAGTAGAAATGTTCCAAGCTGAAAATCAAAGAGAAAATGAATTTTTTAAAGCTAAAACCTAGAATACCCAAACATAGTAGAAGCTCAGAGAACACCAAGCAGGAAATTACTAAAAAAAAGTCTATACCTGCACATATCATTTCCAACCTGTAGGAAAACAAAAGATAAAACCTTTCAAGAATCCAGAAGAAAATAAAAACCCCACCTCTAGAGGAAAAAAGGTAATAATTATGACCTGTTGGCATAAACCCTGCAAGTAAGAGATTAGAGTGTAATCTTTAGTGTTGAAAGAAAAGTGTTGAAAGAAAGAACCACCAATCAGGAATTTTATATCTAGGGAAATTATCCTTCAAAAATGAAAGAGAAATAGAAAGACAAAAACTGAGAGAATTCATCAGCACCAGATCGCCCCTGCATAATGTTAAAAGACATCCTTCAGGGAGAGGGAAAATACTCAAATCTACAAAACGGAAAAGACAAGAAGGAGTGGATGAAGCTAAAATAACACTTTTATTTGTCTTATTCTCAAATGACAATAATAATAATGTTTTTGGTGATTACAATATATGGATAAGTGAAATGAATGACATCAGTGTTAAAAGTAACAGGAGGAATGTTAAATTCCCACACTACCTATTAAGTGATATAGCGTTATATGAAAGTTGTAAATGTATATGACAAACTCTAGGGCAGCCATGAAAATATTTTTTACAGATGGGCCTGGATGACTCAGTTGGTTAAGCATTTGACTCTTGACATTTTGACTCAGTTGGTCAAGGATTTGACTCTTGACATTTTGTCTCAGGACATGATCTCAAGATCGGAAGATCAAGCCCTGCATCAAGCTCTGCACTGGGCATAGAGCCTGCTTGAGATTCTTCCTCTCTCTTGCCCCCCTGCCTCTTCTACTGTCTGTGCCTTTTCTCTCTCTTAAATAAAATAAAATGTTTCTTAATGATGAATAGATATAATGAATAGTAAACAGTTACAAAGTAGATACTACATTTTAAAAATCACTAAATGGAATTGATCTAAATCCACCAATTAAAAGACAGAGAAAACTGTCAGAGTGAATAAAAAGACAAGACCTAATTTTATGTTCTTTACAAAATACTCCCTTTAAATGTAAAGATATAGGTAGATTAAAAACAGGAGGATAGAGAAAAGTGTATCTTCTAACACTAACCAACACTAACCAGACAAAGCAAACTTCACAACAGGGAAATTGTCAAGGATAAAGAGTAGCATTACATAACAGTAAGAGGTCAATTCTCCAAGAAGACACAGCACTCCTTACCATATATGCAGGTAACAACATAGTGTCAAAATACGTAAGGCAAAAACTGGTAGAATTGCAAGAAAAAATGGATGAATCCACTGTTATGGTTGGAGATTTCAATAGCCCTCCATCAGAAATGGTCAGATTCACCAAGCAGAAAATCAGTAAAGATATAAGTGACCTGAACACCACCACCAATCAATTTGATCTGACATTTATAGAATACTTCATTCAAAAACAGAATACACATTCCTCTCACACTCACATGGTACATTCACTAAGATGGACCACATTCTGGGTCACAAAACACACCTGAACAAATGTAAAGTAGAAATCACACTAAGAATGTATTCAGACCATAATAGAATTAAACTAGAAATCAATTATAAAAAGATAGCTGGAAATCCCAAAATGTTTGGAGATTCAATAACATAGTACTAATACATGGGTCAAGAAAGAAGTCTCAAGAGAAAAAATATTTTAAATTAAAAGAAAATTAAAATACAATTAATCAGGGTGCTTGGGTGGTTCAGTTGGTTAACTTTAGCTCTGGTCAGGGGCTTTAAACTTTAGCAACTTTAGCTCTGGTCAGGGACTCACAGCTTGTGAGTTTGACCCCAGAATTGGTCTCTGTGATGTCAGCTCAGAGCCTGGAGCCTGCTTTAGATTCTGTGTCTCCCTGTCTCTGTCCCTCCCCCACTTGAACTTACTCTCTCTCTCAAAAATAAATTTAAAGAAATTTTTAATACAACTTAATAAAAATTTGTAAGATTCAGCAAAAGCAATAGTTGGAAGTTGATAGCTTTCAATGCATCTATTTGTAAAGAAAAAAATAATATCTCTGAAGGACTCTACTTGCCTGATTGATGTCTCTGTGTTTCCAAAATATTGGCAAACATGGATTCCTTTTTAGATAGCACAGTGCCAGAAGAAGGACCCCCACCCCACCCAGGAGGGCAAGGATGGGAATACCTAGCAAGTTGAATTGAAGTTCAGCCATGGTACAGTAAGGCTTCTCAGATGAAGATAATTCATGTCATTGGAAATATATTGATGCCTAAGGCAGCTGGGCATTGAGAGTACATGTTCTAGACTAGAGTTCCAGGCCCACATCACAGAGCTTTAGTACAGACACCGAAAGTTCTTGAGGGTGGGGGAGGGGGCAACACAGGAAAGAGAAACACACACAACCACTCCCCACCATTCACCCAGCAGTTCTGTCCTTCCTTCCATGATATCTTAGATGCCTCCAACTCCACCTATTCACCGTGTCATATATTTACCTTTAGCGAAATCATTGTATTCCACCTGTTTCCCTGATGTTACCTGAGACCCTTTTTTACTGCTTGGTGATTTCCTTTTGGACCCTACATTGTCTCTGAAGATTTGCTATACATAGAGATCTACATCCCCAAGATCTACTGTCTTCAGCTGCAGTTTTCCCCAATAATGAATTTTTACCTTTAGGAAACCAGAAATATACTGAGAGGCAGCCCTACCCCCATATTTCCTCAAAAGAATTCACGTTCACCAAAGAGCATAAGAGAACAGAGTAGCCTGTACTAAAGAACAGAAAGCATGACAAAGAAGGAGACAAGGGCATGGCACCCCATGGGCCTGTGGCAAACAACTTAAAAACCTTTAGTAATTCTTTTATTTTCCCAAATTCCTCTTAGGCTATTCATGCTTTACAGGTTCTCTTCTACCTATACATGTCTCACCCTGAGGCTCCCTCTTCACTCTGCCTAATGCCACCTCTCCCTTCAACATTTTTATTTTTTATTTTTTTAAATTCATGTATTTATTTTGAGTGATAGAGGGCATGTGAGCATGAATGGTGGAGGGGCAGAGAAGGAGATGGAGAGAATCCCAAGCAGCCTTTAGCAAGATGGGGGCTCCATCTCACGAGCCACAAGATCAGGACCTGAGCCGAAATCAAGAGCCAGACGCCAAGGGGAGCCTGGGTGGTTCAGTCGGTTGGGTCGCCGACTTCGGCTCAGGTCATGATCTCATGGCTCGTGGATTCAAGCCTCACGTCGGGCTCTGTGCTGACAGCTAGCTCAGAGCCTGGAGCCTGTTTCGGATTCTGTGTCTCCCGCTCTCTCTGACCCTCCCCTTCTCACACTGTCTCTCTCTCTCTCAGAAATAAATAAAAAAACGTTAAAAAATTTTTTCAAAAAAAGAGACACTAAACCAACTGAGCCACTCAGGTGCCCCTCCCCACATTTTTAATTATTCCTTTATATTACAGAGCAATTGTGCTGAATCACATAGCCCATAGGACCAAACTCATCTTGATTTAGGAAGTGGGCTTCTCTTTAGCCTAATGTCTAATGAACACAATTGTAATTAGATTTAACAATACCATTTGGATTATTTTGAATCATACCTATAGTTACTTTTTCCATTAGAAGTTTTATTTTTTCCCTGCATAATTTCTAACTTTTCACCAAAATACCTATTGACATCTCTATCTCTTTTCAAACAATAATGTCATTCTTGTTGATGGTGTACATGTATTCATCTCCTCGTGCTAGCTAGTCATTTACTAGTTGTAACCCTTAACAGCAAGCTTCGTTATTTATATTACAAACTGTTGAAATTAAGCCCTGTATCATCTCCTTACCTGACTTGCCTGAATTCCATCTCTGATGAATCAGTCTTGGCTGCAGACATCCAATCCTTTCCCTCTGATGAGGAGGGTTTATCAGTAATGATAACTCCTTCCTTTACCTCTCTTCTCCTGTATCCACAACTTCACCATTGTCTCTACCCAGAAGGAAGGTGAACTTCAAGCCCAGCCCGCCTCATATAGCCTCTCTTAACTGCAGGAGGTTTCTCTCTTAAGAAAAAATCCCTCCACGTATCCTTGCATCTCTAGTATTGCCTTTTAATAGAAAGTGTGCCTGACAGTCCCTAAGGCCCCTGGGACTCACTCACAACTATAAAAATCTCCTTCAATGTCCAGGTGAGATCAGTTCCACCAAAAACAAGTTTCCAAGTGAGAAAGGGTTATAAATATGGCACATTGAATATATTTTTCAAAAATGGCCTTATTATAAAAAGGCTAAGAAACTGATCCAGATTAAAGAAAACTAATGACACACAGCAGCTATGTGCAGTATGTGATTCTAGACTGAATCCTGTAAAGGAAATTTAAGAAAAACTACACAAAGGACATTACTTGATTTAAATCCACAAAAATTGGGGGCACCTGGGTGGCTCAGTGGCTTAAGCATCTGACTCTTTATTTCGACTCAGGTCATAATCTCACAGTTTATGGGATCCAGTACCCACTAAGGCTCTGCACTGATGGCTCAGGTCCTGCTTCTAGTCCTCTCTCTCGTGCTCTCTCTGCCCCTCCCCTGCCACATGCACACGAACTCTGTCTTCAAAATAATAAACTTTAAAAAAATAAATTGACGAAAATGGAAGATGAATGGGAGATTATTTACAAGCTTTATGTCAATGTTAAATGTATTGAAGGAGATAACTGCTGTAAGAGAAACTTTTCTTAAGAAATACACAACAAAATATTCAGGGCGAAAGTACATGATGCATGAAGTATATTCTCAAATGTTCAAGAACATATGTATGTTTTTCATGTATGTATATGGGCATTCGTGTGTAGAGAGAAAGGGAAGTAAGATAGGAGACAGCGATTGTAAATAGCTCAAAATGTTAATAGGTAAATTGGGATAAAGACTACATGGCTCTACCATCTATGCAGCTTTTCCACAATTTATTTCGGATATGTATGCTTTAAAAATGAACTTAACCCAAACTTTGAGATTTCTGGCTTTGATTCCAGGAGCAGCTGCTGCCATCATACCCAGACCCCAGAAGTGTGCAATGCCAACCTAAAAACACGTGTCTTGAGCTCTGTCTCAGGCCAGAAATCTGGGGTGCTCTGCACGTTTGAACTATGCTAACATTTCAACGAGGCTTTAACAAAATACTGGCAAAGACCCACCACATTCAAAGAAAAAAAAAAAAGATTTTAGAAATTACATGCAATATAAAACAAAAAATGAACAAAATTTCAACATGTTTACTACATGGAACCCCTACAGTCTTTCATATCTTGTGCCTTTAGGTTATTGTCCTCTGGGTTTTGCAGTGTGAAGTGGTTTGCTACCACCTCTTTTGCCTGCTAGTCAGTTACTGCTCCTCCACCAGTTTTCCATCTTCCAAAAATGTGTTGACATCTTTTTCTTATCCGCTCCCCTTTTTATTATCCTTAAGAACTTTTTTCCCAGCTTTATTGAAATATAGTTCAAGTGCCATATAATTCACCCACTGGACATGTATAATTCCATGATTTTCAGCATATGCACAAACATATGCATCACAATTTTTAAATATTTTCATGACTTCATAGAAAAAACCTGCAACCTGTTGCTATTATTCCCCTCTCCCCCTCATTCCCCCTCCACCCCACCTCCAGGCCCCAGCTCTAAGTTGAAACTATTTTCCATCTCCCGATTTCCCATTTCTGGACATTTCATATGAATGGAATCATACGTGGTCATTTGTGACTGGCTTCTTTCACTTAACGTGTTTTCAAGCTTCATCCACATCGTGTCATGCACTGCCAAAAAATATATCATATGGATATGTCCTGTTTTCTTTACCCATTTCTCAGTTGACGGATGTTTGTGTTGTTTCCATCTTTTGACATTATGAGTACTACAGCTATCAACATTTGTATACAAGTTTTTTTGTAGACCTATGTTTTCATTAGTCTTGAGTAGATACCTAGGAGTCATCTGCTAGATTATATGATAACTTGCTGTTTAACATTTTGAGCAACTGCCACACTGTTTTCCAAAACAGCTGTAATATTTCCCATTCCCACCAGCATTGTATGGGAATTCTAATTTCTCCACATTCCCCTGAACACTTATATTATCATTTTCATTCTAGCCATCCTTCTGGGTGTGAAGTGCTGTGAAATACCGTTTTGATTTGCATTTTCCTGATGGCTAATGGTGTTGAGCATTTTTCATCTCATCTTTTACTTTTAATGGCATTTTGGGAAAGATGAGTGTTTGATCTACTGTGTTTCACTTGAAACACAATAGTTCATATTAAAAGTGACAGGAAAAGTTTTTCTTCTAAATATTTGAAAACACATAGAGCAATGTCAAGTCTTTGTCAACATGTATAGTGTTCTTCTATACTCTTTGCATTTTATACTTACTGTGTGATAAAGGGACAGTGAAGTCATGCCCTGAATTTGCTCTATAAGATGACTTCTTGTGTGGAGTTGAGGAATTCATTCAAAGGACTCCTCAGTGTTGACTGCAAGGCAGAGCAAAACTGATTGCCAAAGCCTCTAAAGCTCAGTGCTTTTCAGTCACCAATGCTGCCTACATCTGTTGTGAATCAGTATGGTCCACAAGTGATAAATATCAAAGAAATGTGAGAGCTTTTACGTGGGTGCATAGCACATGTTGATTTATTTTACAGACAGAGGGAGGAGGAGGAGGAGGAGGAGAAGAGCAGAGAGAATACCAAGCAGGCTCCACGCTAGCAACACAGAGCCCGAGGTGAGGCTGGAACTCATGAACTGTGAGATCATTACCTAATCCTAAATCAAGAGATGGATGCTTAACCAACTGAGCCATGCAGGAACCCTTAGATGGGAAGATGTTTAAATTGACTTTTGTACTTGAATCATAATCACATCTGCCAAATGATAATACTGCAGGTTGGATGATGGTTGTCTGGGAAGTTATATTGTTTTAGCTGCTCTTGTGCATGTTTAAACATTTCTGTGGTAAAAAGCTTTGAAAAAATAAAAGAGGTTGGGTGCCTCATAAGAACAATGAGGGGGGCAAGAGGAGACCTGGCAAAGGAAGCTCAGTCCTATCAAGACTAGAATTTGGCTATCTCTAAATAAAGAGTAATTTGTTTGACACTGGGAAGGAAAGAGGAATGGGGAAATGTCATTGGAAGGATTTGTTTTGTTGTGTTGTGTTCTGATGAAAAGCTCCCATCTCACTTCTTTCTAGCTCCTCTGTCAACTGTGGTCCAGCACATCTGCCAGGCTAAGTGAAGATGGCCTAAGTTGAGGAAAGTGAAGGAAATTTAAAATAGATCTGAGAGCATTGGGAAGAGAACAGACTAAGGAAATAGTGACCTAACTCTATTGTTTTGTTCACATGTAAGCCTGGGATAAGTATTTATGGGATGAATGAATGATTTCCAGGTAGTGGTGGGGCTGAATTTCTTATGGCACCAACAGCCCCAATTGTGAGATTTCCAGTAATGATCAGTGACTTAGAAAAAGGCATTTCTAGAAAGGGCAGAGAGATGAGATTTTGCCAGACAGGAAGGGTTGAAGGGGATTGGATGGCATCCATTTGTACTTGAGCTTCTTATTTAAAATTTATTAATGTTTATTAATTTTGAGAGAGACAGAAAACACAAGTTGAGGAGAAGCAGAAAAAAGGAGAGGCAGAATCCCAAGCAGGCTCTGCAGTCAGTGCAAGATCATGACCTAAGCTGACATCAAGAGTCAGCTGCTTCAACGACTGAGCCACCCAGGTGCCCCTTTGCTAGGGGGTTTTAAATGTTAGTTACCTGATAGATATTCAGGAAGACAAGGCCTTTGTGGATAGACAAGAAGTGGAAAAATGAATGATGTGGAGTTGATAACAGGGGACATATAAGCTGGATGGATAGGACGAGGAGGTAAAACGACAGAATGTCAGACTATAGTATCCCTGATGGCAGAAGTATTCAATGTACTAAGCTCTACAGGGTGGGAGTAACTGCACTGGATGGGCAGTAAAGGACTCTAAAATGAGATTATGGAGGACCTGGGAGACTGGGTTATTAGCTGATCTATCCACAGAGATGTTAGAGTCTCCACTACCTTCTCATCTCATGTTCCCTGCCCTGGGCTCCATCTCACCTGGTGTCCATCTCAGGACCTCCACAGAATCAGAATCTGCATTCTTTCTGTGACTTTAATGTTCAGATGCTGCAGGGTCAATGGCGTAACCTTGGACAAGGATACCAGACTTGTATCTTCTTGTTCAAAGAGGGCTTTAGTGTTTTTTTCTTTAACACTGAACATTCACTAGGATACTCACTCCATTTTTGAGTTCCAGTCTCAGGTGGAATCGCCTTCCCTCCAGATCCTTATTCTAAGTGTGGGTAAGTGTGCTGCCTTAGCCAAAAACAAACAAACAAAAAACAACAATAAAACAAAACAAAATAAAACAAAGACAACATTTCATGGAAAAGCCCCCAAGTATCTGCAGGCTGGTTCATATTGTAGAAGTCACTTCTGGTTCATAAGATGTAGGTCTTCTGGGGGCTCCACTAGGGCCATGAATATCAAAGGTGGTACCTCTATCCTAATGGGAGAACTGTCCACCCTAAAGGCAAGATCTTGTACATTGCCATCAAGTGTGGATAGAAGGAAGATCCCCTTCTTCAAGAGGGGATGCCATGCTTGACAGCTTGCAAATACTGTTTGTATACTCAAAGAACAGCTCCGTGCCATTTTAGTATAAGGCATCAGCATGCTGCTGGTTCTGACCCAGTAGCTGGTCCCTAAGTGCCACAGCTTTCTGGGGGTGTCTGTTCTTGTCCTTGATCTAATACTTACAGAATGATTGTGGCCCCCCAGGACAGTTTCTTGGTGGCAGGACTTGGTATTTATCTCATTATAGGAGGGATCCCTGCTTTTTAAAGGATGCCCCTGGACAGGCTGTATCTGGGCCTGCACTTGTGCTTCCTTCCAAGTTTTCACACACTTGGCTGGCTACAGAAGGGCCTGTTGAGGGCAGGTGCTATCTATTGCCGGTGCCCCATTTTCTCTTCTAGGACCTTCCCAACATATTTCTTGACTTTCTGAGCTTTGGTCATCCCAGTAAAGGTGGCTCTACCTTGGATCATGTCTCTGCCTTGGCTCTGCCTTGCATAGACAGATGGCTTCCCTTTTCCTGGGAGTTTTCTGCTCTTTTGCACTTTCTCCTGGGTTTAAGGCATTGTAAAGTAGTGTTCATTTTTCTTCTAAAAAGGCTTTCACGGTGAGGCTGACCCTTCTGTGATAGGGTGTGGGAAGACTGGTTCCCAAGCTTCCCCTTCAGTGCCACATCCTGAGTAGGGAAACTCTTCCTTACATGTTGGGATATCCCGAATCCTGCATCCCCTCCACCGAACTTTTGTGCTTTGGGGCGGGAAAGGCTCACTGTCTCTGCAGCTGGTGGGAAATTCTTGTGTTGGTGCTTCCTTAAGACATGCTTCGGGATCCAAGGCTCCTGCTGCTGTCCCATACTAATTCCTGTGTCCTCCAGATGGACGTGCAGCACCTAGAAAGTTCCCACATCGCCACTGGAGTCACCCTGGTCATGAGGCAGGGAGGGCCTGTAAGTCGAGGGGGACAGGTCATTGTGTTGCCTCTGGGCCTAGCTACGCTCTCCTTGCTCCAGTTTCAGCTTTAACTCTTTATACAGTTGTTCTTTAAGGATTGCTAATTTAGGATTGGGGAATTGATATGTTTGGTGGGTGGCTTTTAATGGTCACAGCTTTGACCTTATTTGCATTCACATTTATCATTTGGGGGCTTTCTGGCTTGGCGGTTATCAAGATATCTCTAGTTTTTGATTGACGTACACCAAGCTTCACAGTCCTGAATATCTCCCTGGATACTTTGGCACCGGAATGGGTTTGCGATGTTGCATTTTTACTCTGTCTCTGGGGTTTACAGTCTTATCCTTTGGCTCACGTCGGCCCCAGCTTGCCTTGCAGGCTGATTTGTGAACCGTCTATTGGATAGTACAGTCAGTCTCTGAGTCACTTTGTGTATGGTGCTGTGTCTGATAGGTTGAAGAGTCTGTCTGCCATCCTTAATTTTCTGAACATCCTCTGCAAGCTCATGGCTGATATGATGGGGCCATTTTGTTGGGAATCTCTGTCCTTCCTTGCCCACAGTTGAGGTAGCAGGGAGAGAATGATCCAGGATGGGGGCTGAACTTGCCGTTCCCACTTTGTCTTCATGGAGAGATTTAGAGCTTCCTCTAAGGGACTTGAAGGCCCCAGATTTAGAGTTGGCCTCAGAGATCCAGTTGGTTGAGGAGGGAAAGGTTTTTTGTTTGTTTGTTTGTTTGTTTTACAAATAGTTTATTGTCAAATTAGTTTCCACATAACACCCAGTGCTTATACCCACAAGTGCCCTCCTCCATGCCCATCCCCCCTCCCCCCCACATCCATCAGTCCTCAGTTTTTGTCAGCATTCAAGAGTCTCTCATGGTTTGCCTCTCTCCCTTTCCCCCATCATTTCCCCCCTTCGTCTCCCCCTTGTTCCTCTGTCAAGTTCCTCCTAATCCTCCTATACGTGCAAACATATGGTATTTGTCCTTCTCTGCCTGACTTATTTCACTCAGCAAAACACCCTCAAGGTCCATCCATGTTGCTACACATGGCCAGATTTCATTGTTTCTCATTGCCATGTAGTATTCCATGGTATAGATAAACCACATCTTCTTGATCCATTCGTCCGTTGATGGACACTTAGGCTCTTTCCATGTTTTAGCTATTGTGGAGAGTGCTGCTATGAACATTGGGGTACATGTGCTCCTATGCATCAGCATTTCTGTATCCCTTGGGTAAATTCCTAGCAGTGCTATTGCTGGGTCATAGGGGAGTTCTATTGTTAGTTTCCTGAGGAACCTCCACACTGTTTTCCAGAGGGGCTGCACCAATTTGCATTTCCACCAACAGTGTAGGAGGGTGCCCGTTTCTCCACATCCTCGCCAGCATCTAGAGTTCTCTGATTTGCTCATTTTAGCCACTCTGACTGGTGTGAGGTGGTATCTCCATGTGGTTTTGATTTGTATTTCCCTGATGAGGAGGGATGCTGAGCATCGTTTCATGTGTCTGTTGGCCATCTGGATGTCCTCTTTGGAGAAGTGTCTGTTCATATCTTCTGCCCATTTCTTTACTGGGTTGTTTGTTTTTCGGGTGTGGAGTTTGGTGAGTTCCTTATAGATTTTGGATATCAACCCTTTATCTGATATGTCATTTGCAACTATCTTTTCGTGGAGGGAAAGTTTTAATGGGATAAGGACTGGGATGGGGCCTCTTTCAATTTAAAGATCTCTATGGATTCAAGGGCCTTGGGAAGAAGGCCTGTACCATCCTCTTATGAAATTGTTTAATATGGGATTACAGCCTCTGTTGTGTTGAAGATTCAATGAAGGAAAGCTCCTGGGAGGCATTCAAGCAGTAGTCCCCACCCACTGATGGTGGCAGAACTCTCTGTTGTATTTCTGTGTAGGATTTCTCAGAAGGAAGCAATGTCTCCTTCATAGTATGCCATGCCCTGGGAAGCCGACCCTCATTGATCTCATCAGACTTTTTGCTCAAATGTATTTTCAGGAGATTTACAAGTTGTCTCTGACATAGACTTCCACAGAAACCCATGAATGTTTCTCGTGTAGGCTTTTATGTGCTTTCTCCACATCATACCCTGTATCTTTATCTGAAGACTTCTCTGAGTCACTAAACAGATGATCTTTGGGCCCATCCTCTGGGTGGTTTCCCAGATCCTTCCCAATGGCCTCCTCTAGCTGAAGCCTTTCTGAGTCCCCCTCATGGAAGCTTTCAGATTGGCTCAACCCAACATTTAGAGTTTTGCTACTCTGACTCTTAGGGATCTGTGGGTGTCCACGAGAGTGCTGCATCTCAGGTCTCTCTGAAAAATTCCTTGGACTGATGGGTGTGGGCGGAAGGGAAGAGGGGTGATGGGCATGGAGGAGGGCACTTGTGAGGATGAGCACTGGGTGTTACATGGAAACCAACTTTACAATAAACTATTAAAAAAAAAAAGGAAAAAAGAAAAATTCCTCGGAGGCATCATCAGTGATGGAGACTCATGGATCCTGTGGGGAAGGCCCCATCGGTGTTGGATAAGCCTCTTTCGCAGGTGATGCTTTAGTTTCTCACGAACTTCATCACCAAGAGGAAACAGTCCGGGAAGGATAGAGACTGCACCATGGGTATGGGAGGCCCGGCAGTTAGGCTAGGAGCCGAAGGACAGAAGTCCTTATGGGACCTTTGATCCACACTGGGTAAAACCCACAAACGTTCCTGTTGCTTCTGCAACAAGTTCCATTCTAGGTGTTGAATTTCAGAAAAGATGAGAAACTCTGATTCATTCTGGGGTCTATGAAAACACACTCCACAGATCTTAATCTGGGGTAGAGGACTAGATGGCAGGATTGGGAGTGGTGATTGAAGGTAGGCCTCAGGCTGGACTTGAGTGAGAGGTAGGGGCTGGAGTTGGGGATGAGCTTGAGGCAGGGTTTGAGGCTAGATCTCAGGCAAGACTAGAAGAAATGGATGGGGAAGGACTGGGGATTCCTTGTCTGTGGAGGTAGAGATTCTATTGAAAATAAAGATTGAGGGACAATCATCTGAGTCATGGGCAGCAGAAGGCAAGGACTCGCTATACAGAGTTGGGAGACCCCAGAAGAGCTGGATAGGTGTTTGCTGCAAATGACCCTTTGCCAAGGCTGTAGGATATGGGGGCTGCAGATGCACATGCAGCTCCTTTGATTTGTCTTTGCTGTTCCAGAAAGGAAGGGAGGCTGCTAAGCCATGATTGTCAGAAATTGACTCTGACATTTTTCCTGAAGAATTTAGTGTGTAGTCTGGCCCAAGTTGTTTTGGAAAAGAACCCTTCTTTTTTCCCTTCCATATCAGGAAATCACTCCTCCTTTGGACTTGTTTCTCAAGAAGTGCCAGGACTTTGGGCTGAGGAAAGAGAGGTTGCCAGACTCTTACAAGGTTGGCCACAGGGGTAGGGAAGCCTGGAAGAAGCCACAGAAGAATGCAGGGCAAGAAACTCTTGGCTGAAATCACATTGAGCCAAAATAGAAGTGAAGAAGTCTTTGTGATGAGCTTTCCACCAAGAGAAGTCTGAGGCAGACAAGGTTGCATGGTCAATGCCTGTGATTTGGAAATATAAGTGGACAACCCAGCAGGGCCATCTGGAGAGGAGTTCTCTGGAACAGGCCTCAGGGTGATGGAAATGGATTTAGACTCACAGTTAAAGTGTAGTCTGGTGGTGGTGAAACAGACAGGGTTGGTGGTGCATGATGACAAGCACAGGTCTCAGTGAGATTCACTGTCTGAGACAACTTGATAAGAGGTTGACATCTTGGGAAAGCGTGGAGTCAAGAGAGAAGATGGTATTTAGAGACAAATTGGCCTCTGGTTGACAACAGGGTCCACTGTCTGAGCATCATATGGTGGGAAAGGGGGAAAAGGCAAGGGGTTTGGGTGAGAAATGGTCATCAGGGAAATCATATTCTAAGGGAGGAAAAGGCTCTGGTGTCAAAGAGTGATCTGATGGTGAGGGTGGAACAAAGTCAGCCAAGGGGGTCATTGGGTTAGGTAGGAAGGTGGAGGCAGGTGGGAGGGGGAGGCTCAGGCAGAGAAGCTGATATTAGATCTCCTGGAGGAACTGATGAGAAGGCAGGGAACAAAGTGAACAATGAGTAGGTCACAGGAGCTGTGGAAGCCAAGGGAGTAGCACATTCCAGGGCCTCCAAATATAGGAGTCGATTGATCTCAGCAGTGGTGTTATTACACACCTCACAGAAGGGGTCTGGACATAACAGTTGATGAATGTGGATGATATATTAATGCTGACCTAGGGGGCTGCAGGAGATAGGAGGTATAAAGCTGCATCCAGGGCAAGAGAACAAGGAAAAGAGGACCTGCTGACCTGCCAAGGGAGTGGCTGCCTGAAGCTTGCTGGCCCTTCACAATGCCCCACATTTATGACATCATAATACGGTCAGTAGCCTTCACCCCCAAAGCCCTCATTCACATACCCATTTGTATGGCTACCCCCTCCCATGACTGGCAGATTACACTGAGCCCACACAATTGCATATACCATGCTCTAGGAGGGATCAGAATAGAAGGGGAAAGAGTAGTCACCTCCTCCAATTAGATACATGCTTCCTTAGCTCTTCCTCTTCTCTCTGACTGCATTTCCAACCTGGAATACCGGGAGAGTGGGTTATATGTAGTGAAGGTAGAAACATATGTATTATATAGGAGTCCCTTTATGAGATATCCTTGAGATATTAGATTTTGAATGCCCCAGTAATCAAAAATAAGGTCAAATGGTCAATGATGTGACACTTGTTAGTATTAAAGTATTTCATTTACATTATGTCATGTGATGCTCGAACCACCTCTGTGAAGCGCAGAAGTTGGTGGTTATTTACCTCAGGGAGGAATCCTGTGTATCCTTGATGTCACAGGTCTTTCACAAAATCAGGAGAGAGAAGTTCTGACTCTTGACATCTCACAAGGCCACCATTGGGCAACACCCATTGCCTAGCTCCATCATGGCCCCATACTCAAGGATGGGCAGAGCGAGGAATCTAAGGGCCTCCGGTTCTGACTGTTCTGACATCCTCAGAAATCATGGAACTGGAACCTCATGGAAGGGTCGCCCTTGGAGAGCTCAGGTGGAATAAACAGAACCTTACCTTGCAGCGTACGACCTTTCCTCCTCCTCTTGGCTCTGCCTTGACACTAGAATAAAAATAGAAGAATGAGGGGCTGTGACTCACCTTTCACTCTTTTCTCAGAAATGGAGACATTCATGGGGCGCCTGGGTGGCTCAGACAGTTAAGCATTTGAAACTTGATTTCGGCTCAGGTCATGATCTCTGTTCACTGTTCATGAATTCAAGCCCCCATCTGTGCTGTCAGGGCAGAGCCGGCTTGGGATTCTCTCTCTCCCTCTCTCTGCCCCTCCCCCGTGTTTGTGTGTGTGTGTGTGTGTGTGTGTACTCTCTCTCAAATTAAACTTAAAAAAGAAAACCTGAGGACCAACAGTCACATCTGTGCTCCCTCAGGTAGGACCCTGTATCCTGGGACACCTCACATGGGGTGACCCATGATCAAGTGCTAGGGAACCTTGTTCTCTTACACACATCCCATACTCTAAACCCAAACTAGGACTACAGAATCCCAACGTTTGGGATTTTAACCAAGACCCACCATCACACCCAGATAGTCTGTGAGCTTCAAGTGGAAACCTTAGTACTTCCTTAACCCTTAGCCCTGCCAGATCTCTTTTCCTAGAGGAGTGAATGTCTGTTCTTTTAGACTTCCCATTTGAGGTGTGTCTGATCCTACCAAACTCATTTTAAAATTTGGGACTAGAAATAGAAACAATACTAATGTCTGTTGAGGGCTTCCCCAGGATTCCTTACCTTTTGGATGGATTTTGTATTCCAGGTTGGAAATGAAATCCCCATCAGGTAGCACAGGAACAGAAGAGGCAACCCCTACCCACACAGGAAGGTGAAGTTGGGGGTCAGTCTTGAAACATGTTGAGCCAAAGCACAACATGGTTTTCAGTAGGGCTATTCAGAAATGAGAGAATCACAAGGCTGCCTATAGGTAACTGAGCTCCGAGTGTGCAGATGCTGGACCATATATACTCTCCAGGCTTACATCACAGAGCACTGAAAAGTTACAAAAGGTTTCTGAGGGTGGGGGAGGGGACAGTTGAAGAGGGTTTGCCCATAAACCCTCCCCCACCCACCAACCCAGAAGATCCCTCTACCTCTCCTAGGCCTCTAGGTCCCTCTGCCCTACTCTGCCATCCTCTTCCTACTCCACCTTTTCCTCATATTGATGAGGGAGCATGAAGTTGTCTGAGGGACAAAGTACAAACTAGCACACAATTCCCACCTCCCACAAGGAATATCACACATTCCCCCAACTGTTGGTCACCCTTCACACTTATAGTGAATCTCTTTCTGCCCACAGGTCCTGTCCCAGAGCTTTAACAAAATCACCTTTTTGCACCAAAGAAGTCTTCAAGAATTCTTTCTTGGCCACCAGCTTGGACTGCTCCCCATCACCTCAAAACTTCAGGAGTATCATATACTTAGCTTAATGAATTTTTTTGCTTGTTCCATCTATAATCCATATAATACCTGGGTCCCCCTTTCTGCTTGGAGACCTTGACTTGGGTCTCACCTGTTCCACTGCCTGGAAAGTTTGCAGAGCTACCAGAAATATTCACTTGTAACCAGACGTTTACACTCAGGATTACACATGTTCTCAAATCCACCTTTCCTGTAGAATTTTTTTACCTTCCATGAATCTAGATCTAGACCTTAAATTTTTTCACACTTATTGAATTTTACACATGTTGCGTACCATATTTTTAGTTTTATGGTTCACTCAGCCTTTACCATCTTCAGAGAGGCCAACTCAACTAAAATCAATAATTCATTACTTAATATTCCCCAAACTAAAATCAGTATAAAATAAATAAATAATTAAACCTTCAAATAATCTTGAGGGTAAATGTGTAACACTTTTCTAAAGATAGTGAAGATTAAGCTGCATCAAAATTTTGAGGACATGCTACACACACACACACACATCCTTTGACAAACCAATCCAGTGTTTTCAAATTGAAGAATAAAGTATTTTTTCCTTTTATTTCAATCTTTCATAAAACTTTGACCCTACTTCTCCTTACTCTACTTAAAATACAGACATTCTCTGTTCTCTACATCAATTCCTTAATAGGTGTACAAATCCCTTCTCAGTAAGTTGGGGTGCTATACAAGAAATACATAGACTGAGTGGTTTAAACAACCCACATGCATTTTTCACAGTTCTAGAGGCAGGGAAGTCCAAAATCAAGACATTGGCAGACTCAGTGTCTGTTGAGACCCATTTACACAGACAGGTATATCCTTTCCCTACAAGTGGGTGAGGGGTTTCTGGAGTCTCTTTTCCTAAGGGTACTAATCCCATTTATGAGGACCTCACCTTTATGACCTAATCACCTCCACAAGTCCATATCACGTTGGGATTAGGGTTTCAACATATGACTTTGGGGAAGAACACATTCAGTTCATTACACTCCCCAAAACCAGGATAGGTTACTAGGCACTAAGCTGTTGATCCCCTTAGTCCTCTATTGGCAGGGTAGGACCTAGGAGTGTCATTTAGGGGACAAGCTAGTCTTGAGCAGCTTCTGCTGATTACCCATGTGGGCTCTGTAAATCTAATCTTTTCTTAAGAGTGCCTTGCCAAGAAAAAGGGTTGAGAAACTCCAGCTGTCCTCTGAACTGCCTCCTAATCTCTCATGTCTTTCTTAAACTGTGATGCCCTTCTTGATCATCTGTGAAAGGGCAGGACAGGCTTCACACCTGCCCAGCTGAGTCTCCTTTCAATTATACAGAAATAAGTAACCTGCCTTAAGGATAGACTCTGTCAGGAGGTCCCACTTTCCCCTGACCTTGACATGCAGACTCAGCCAACTTTTCATTAAGGAACATTTACTGTTGGAAACTAGGAGACAAGCACCTATAAGGCCTGGTGTCTGTCCTTAAGGACCTCACGGTGCTGCTCCAGGGAAAGCCCTGCACAGGCCAAGAGTCACACACGCACACAGGACAGGTGTACTGCTGCACGTGTGGATGCCAGGTGATCTCTGGAACAGATGAGGGAAGCAGCGTGCACTGTGGGTCCTAACTGCTCAGGCACATCGTGCTCCTTAGAAGGGACGCTTTGCATGTCTAGCCTCGCCCGTTTCCCGACACAAATTAATGATTCTTTGAGAAGATGGCCAATGAATGGCTTCTCTCTTTTACAAATGCATATATTGGCTAGACAGCCATTTGTGCCTCTTGAGTTAAAACTTTTTTCAGAACCCGGTAGAAGCCCCATCAAAATTTAAAGGAATGAGAGATTAATGATACACCTTTTGTTTTGTTTTGTTTTGTTTTGTTGTACCACCAAAAATAACCTCCACTGATATTTAGTAGGGGAGGTTCACAGCACTTATCCTTTCTATGCTAACTTCAAATATAAATGATTTGCCAGTTTCTAAAGCATTTTACTTGCAGTAACCTTACAATCACACTATGGCATAAGCAGTTTTCACCATCATCTAGGATGTAAGCAGGACAGGTATCGTTTGCCGCTTTTATCAAAGAACAAATCTGAAGCTCAGAGAGGGTAAGTGACTTCTCTAGATCACCTAGCTGGGAAGTAGCAGAGCCCTGACAAGGAAATCCTCAATGTTCTCAACACCTCTCTTTTAAACAATAAGTGACTCCTTAAAGTAAAGAGTCACCCCATTCCTACAATTAAAGCAGTTGTGTGGCTACAAATATTCACTTTGTCCGTTAAATGCTGGCAAGTTTGTGAAGAAAAGTTCTTGTGTTATTCTGTCATCCCCTTAAGTACTTTTCCTTTTCAGTCTTGGCACTGATGTCTTTATAGGTTTCTTCTATTGCCCTCTGCAAACCTGCTTTCCAGAACTATATTATGTATGACTCTCAGGGACACATAAATGAATAATAACATTTTAGATGCCATACATCTCACACAGTTTACATACATCTAATCCCTAAGCCTTAATATAAGACTCTCACAAGAGCATGTCAGGCAGCCATCCAGAGGTGGCAGAGATGGCTTTTGGTAGAGTGAGGTGTTCTCACAGCTCTGTGACATCTTCCCAGCTGACCTGAGTCACCACATAGAAGTCTGGTCCTAGACTTCATACTGCACTTGGTTATATTGTCTCCAAACAGGAGTATTTTCCAAAAGCTCTGAGAGAATAATATGCTTGTATTTAAAGAGACTACATATAGATAAGTCTAGAGAAGTCATTGATTTAACATTTTCATGTTTTTCATTTTCCAGGGACAGTCCCCATCATCATCACTGTCCCTGGGATGAGCCACATGGGGATAAGCTGTTTTCAGGATTCCAAAAAGCCTGAAAAACAGTGTCTGCGGCAAAATCTGTTTAAACTGCATTTAAAATATTAGCTGGCTGTAAGTTATCCCTCATTCAATCACATGCCAAACTTTTATTGAACTCTACACTTTAGTATTTCTAGTAGAGATATCAACAAAAAAAAAAAATGGTATTGCCTCAACCCTTGGGCAGGTCATAGCTTAGTGAGACCTGCAAATGGCTATGAAAAGTGATCTGAACAGTTAAGGAAGTAGAATAAGAACAAAATGAAAACACTTATAAAGGAGTAATTAATTCTCCTCCCAGGAAAGAGAAGGTCAGAGAAATTATTACAACAGGTGCCAACTGAGCTGAACCTTGTGAGGTATTCAGCACTTCTTCTTCCTCTTCCTCTCCTTTCTCCTTCCTTCTCCTCCTTGTGATTTAATTACTACAGACATTATTTTTTAAATCAGCTTTAGGTTCACAGCAAAACTGGGGAGAAAGTACAGAGTTCCCATATGCCCCTCTGCCTCCCTACCACACACACACCTCCCCCCAATATCAATGACCAGAACCAGCATGGGGCAGTTATTACAATCAATGGACTTACCCTTCACATATCATTATCACTCAAGGTCATAGCTTAAATTAGGGTTCACTCTCGGTGTTGTACATTCTATGGGTTTGGACATGTATGATGACATGTGTCCTCCAGTGTAGTGTCATACAGAGTAGTTTCCCTGCCCTAAACTCCTCTGTGCTCTGCTTATTCATCCCATCTTGCCCCCTTATCCCTGGCAACCATTGATCTTTTTTCTGTCTTCAGAGTTGTTTCTTTTCCAGAATGTCATATAGTATGATCATACAGTGTGTGGTCTTTTCAGATTGGCTTCTTCCACTTAGTAATATGCATTTAAGGATCCTCCATGTTTTTTCAAGACTTAATGGCTCATGCCTTTTTAGTGTTGGATAATGTCCATTGTCTGGATAAACCGGAGTTGATCTATCCATTCACCTATTGAAGGACATCTTGGCTGTTTCCCAGTTTTGGAAAGTATGAATAAAGCTCCTATAAACTTTTTTTAGACCACTTTGTTGAGACTTAATCATCATAAACTACAATGCACCAATGAGAAGTGTACAATTCAGTGGCTTTTAGTGTAATCACAATGTTGCGCATTCAGTCACCACAGTCAACTTTAGAACATTTTCATTATTCAAAAAAGTAGCTTTCCCCAGTTGGCTTCATGCATTCTTCTGTCTTCTCATTCCTCCTGCCCCCACGCTAGGTTACCACTAACCTACTCTGTCTATGGATTTGTCAATTCTGGACATTTCATATGCATGGAATCCTGCAATATGTGGCCTTTTGTATCTGGTTTCTTTTATAATGTGTCAAGCTTCATCCATGTGGTTACATGTATCACCCATGTGGTAACATGTAAAATGTGTCCATGATGGAATATGTAACATGCCTTTTTTATGGCAAATCATATTCCATTGTAGACATACACCATGTTTTGTTTACCCATCGATCTGTTATATCTTTGGATTATTTCTACTTGTTGGCTGTACTGAATAAATCTGCTATGAACATTTCTCTACATGTTTGGTGTGGACGTACATTTACATTTCTTGCTTATTCTTTTTCTAGCAACTTAATCAGACTTTGTCTAAGCATGTCTCTTTTTGAGATTTGGGGGGTAAAACCTTATTATATTCCCTATGAAAGAGATCTCTAGGGTCTCAATGCAACTTTTATCAAATATCTGGGTGCATCAATTTGACCTCCTGACAACACTTGCAAAATTAGCCCTTGAACCAGCAGGAATGGTGGTGATGCATAATGTTTGATATTTAAGGATAATGAACACCTTATGTTCTCAAGGTCTATTCTTAGAAAGTCAGAAAAGGGTGTGGGAAGAGTAAATGCAATCCAGCCAGAGGGAACAAGAGCAAACCTATATAACATATATAAAAATACATGTCTGGTCACGCTAAAGCACGGTATGTGCCCGAGGATGAGAGTAGCAAAAAATTAGGCTGAAAAAGCAGGAAGGGAATTGCGGTGAGTGCCTTTGAGTGACAGTTTAAGGAACTTGAACTTTGTGCTGAGCACATTGGGAAGCTACGGCAGTGGGAAGCTTCATAACCAGAAGAATGGCATCCCCAGGTATCTCTGTTTTGGAAAGAGGACTGGCAACAGAGAAGCTGTTGAGAATTCTTGAAGAAATATGCAAATTAATCACTGTATCACAGAAGGCTCCCTTGCAGATGGTAGAAAATCAGATGAATTAGACATGCTTAACTTATTTTATTGGCTTATACTGCCCTGCAATATAGGAGTAGATCCAGCTTCGGACTCACTGTCCCTTGGTTCTGCTTTCTCAGTGTGGACTCATTCTCAAGCCACTTCTCTTGGGGTCCAAGATGGCATCCAGCCAGGAAAAACAGAATCGTTGTCCCAGTGTCTCAATTAAGTCCCAGCATTCAGGTGAATGGCACTAGTTCAGGTCATAAGAACACCCCTGAAATATTTACTGGGAACCAGAAAATACTGTTGGCCTGCTCTTAGCCAGTGCTACTCAAAGTGGGCACATTTTCATCACCATCTCCAACAAGACAAGAATAGAAATTGAGGATGGTTAGAAACGTCTATGGCAATTTTACAGAGTAATTGAATCTAATAATTGAAATCTGAGGTTTGTATTTTGTTTGTCTTTGCTCTGTGTGTCACTTTTTCAGTGATTCATTTGCGTTGTATTTTATGCAAGTATCAGACGAGAGTAGATAGGGGAGCAGGGGAGGACACAAAGTGGTCCTCCACCATGGAAAGCTTGAGAGACTGTGTACATGCTCCACCTTGATGTCTGGAAGTGAGGCAGCACTCTGTAAGCACACATGGAGATTTTGGGAGATTTTTCCCTCTTGCCATGACGGGGCAAAAAAAGAAGTCCACTGTATTCATGAGATCTAATTTGGAGGGGGGAGGATACTCTCAGACTTACCTCAGCTCTCTCTCATTTTCTCATGCTTTCCCCTCTGTTGACCTGCCCTTATTCAGAGTCACTGGTAAGAATTTACACTGTGTAAGCTCTGGATATGGCCATTTTAATAGGCTAAACGTTACATGCACCTTCACCTAACCTCCACCCTTGGAACTTTTATTACTAGAATCAAAGCCTCTGAATGGCTCTCCTAACCCAGTAAAAGAAAAAGAACTTTGAGTGAGACTAACACAAGGTAATTACTAAACTGAGCTGAATTCCTTTGCCATGCTCTTGGCAATGAGGTATGGAAACTCCAGAGCCCCACAAGAGGTCTAAAGGACAAAAAAAAAAAAAAAAAAAAAATTGTACAAGACAAATTTCAGGGATCTCCGTTCTCATTAAAAATACATTTTAGAAAACCATTTTAGGCTGACTTGCTAGGGCAGTTGTATGGCAAGGAAACGGGTGCAGCACTTCAGCAAATTGCAGCTTTCATTTCTCTCAAAATAAAATGGAAACAATAAAAACACAATTAAAAATGAAAGAAAAGAAAACATAATCTGAAAGAGTATTTTGATTCTTTTTCTAATTAAAGCTCTGCAATTAAAGTTTTGCTGGAGAGCCACCTGTGTTTTTAATCTCCCTGTCCACAAAGGGCTAATACAGGACAGGATTAGGGATGGTCTCCTACACTCAGAGCTGGTAATGACCTTGGAGAACCTTCTAGTCTGGCTTTCTCATTTTACAAATTGGAAACTGAGGCCAAGTAGGTCGACTTCTCTCCTTAATCCTCTCTTTCGTGTGTGTGTGTGTGTGTGTGTGTGTGTGTGTGTGTGTTCTCTCAGAAGGCTTGGAAACTTGGAGCCTGTACAGTTTTAACATAATTCACACACTCAATATGTGACTTTCTTTCCAAAGCCCTAATTTACCCTAAAGTATGAAGGCAAGATCTCAATAAGCACCAAATTTTACCCAGTGCTGCTTCAAAATGTGTGATTTTTGGGGGTGCCTGGGTAGCGCTGCCAATTAAGTGTCCAACTCTTGGTTTTGGCTGAGGTCATGATCTTCCAGTTCCAAGGATCAAGCCCCACAATGGGCTTGACACTGACAGTGTGGCGCCTGCTTAGGATTCTCTCCCCTCTCTTTTTGTTCCTCCCCTCTTGCCTGCATTCTGTTTCTCTCCCTCTTTCTCAAAATAAATTTTAACAAAATGTGCATTTTCTTGGTAGTAATGCTTTTTTTGTGAAAATATAAAGGAAATACAGTGTGTGCCTTCACACCTCCGGCACTAAAATAAACTGAATGTAATGTTCCTTCACGAGCCAAGCTTAGTCTGATAAACTGCTGTGGTTCTCCAGAGCAGCTGGTGCAGAGTCCACCATGTAGACACAAATGTACACTGGCCCCAAAGCCTGCCAGCATAAAAAATCCACCACTTAGAATTTGGTACTTCTTTTTCCATATAAACTCAGTGATTGTTTATAAAATATGCAGTTCGAAATTGACCTTAGAAAGAGCAGCCTTCCCTAGGTCCCAGGACTGTCCTTGAGAGTTAATGTAGATTAGGTCACCTGGGGGAAGGGGGGGGAGGGAGGGAACCACAAGGAAGTAGTGGAACAGAACTCATGTTTGGTCAGTACTTATTATGTGCCCAAACTTTCACTCATTTCATTTAACTATACTTTGAGGAAGGAAATATGTTTCTCATTTTACAGATAACAAAACTGAGGCCCAAAAGATTAAATCACTTGCCCCAGGCCACAGAACATGAAGGAAAAAAGCAAGGTTATGATCCAATCTTGCTATGGTCCCAGGGCTGTACCTTCACGCTGCAGGACGCCGTCCCAGAGAGCAGAGTCCCTGGGCCATGATCCTTGATGCTTCTCTGACACCATACCAGCAACTCTTTTGTATGATAGGACAAACTACCCGAAAACTTCATGGTTTAAAACAATGGGCATTTTATGTGCACACAATTCTGTGATTCTGGGCTGGGCTCAGCTGGGTAACTCTGTTGATCTGGCCAATGGTCACCATGGATTGAGTCAGCAGGGGCCTGGGCTTGGCTGGCCCTGAATTGTGGGCTCTTCTCTCAGGGCCTCTCCCTCTTACATGGCATCTCCCGTGGCCTCTCCACTTAGCTCCAGCAGAGTAAGAGAGTCCTTATAAAGGAGATCAGGGCTAAGAACTTCTTAAGGCCTAGACCAGGAAGCTGTAGAGCATCCCTCTGCCACCTCCAGTCCGTTAGAATAAGTCACAGTCTCTATTCCAGTTCAAGGAGAGAGGATGACACAAGGGCAAATACAGGGAGATGTGGATCATTCGGAGCCAGCAATGTAACAGTGGTCACCATAAACTTCTTCAACATTGTCCCCACCAACTCTCAAGTTTGCCATGTCTTCGTTCCTTTATGCTTTCCTTATATCTAATTTTCCTCTCTTCTGTACCTTTCTCTACTTTCTCTTACCAGTTCTCAGCTTTCCTGCAGAGAAACTGGCCTTCCTTAGCGAGCTGCAAACTGAGGATTTCTTTCCTTCATGTCAGTGAACTGACCAATCACAATCATGTCAACTCTGTTCTCCATCTTTGCAGCTCAGATGTTCTAGTGACAGAGATTCCTTTTGTTTTTGGTCACTGCTTTGTCTTCTTTTGCATTTGGCTTCAAGGCTGGACGTATAGTTTAAAGGAAAGGATGATATCCATGAATCAAGAAGCAACTCAAGTGGATCCACTTACATGCTTTGCCCTTATACATACAATCTAGAACTTGAGATCTTCAGTTTTACCTGCAAGAAGGCAAGATATCTAGATCAATGGCCAAGTCAACAAATCAGTGTTTACCATGTTCTACATGCTTTAAATTTCCTTAGGCACCATTCACCATGGCAAGGAAAGAAGAGGGGGCTACAGGAATCAGATAATTCCAGGCATTACAATTCTGGTTCACAGGAGGCTACTTCTTACATGTGGCTAAGATGAGATCCGATTACATTTCCTTTGAATCCTTCAGCCTGTCTGATCACTGCTTTGGGCTGTCAGGAGAGAGTCAGGAATACTGAGAATTAGCCAGGGCTAGGAGATACCACCAGCATGAGAAGGGAAAAGGGAATGAGAAAAAGAAATCCTAAAACACCCCAGGTGAAGATCCCTGCAGAAGGGATCATTCGTAGGCTTTCATTTAAAGTCCTAGGGAATTAAAATGAAAATGAAGGGGTGTTTGTATGGCTCAGTTGGTAGAGCATCTGACTCTTAATCTCAGGGATGAGTTCTGGCCCCAGTTTGGCATGGAGCCTACTAAAAAATAAAAATATAAGTTAAAATAAAAGTTGAAATGTGAATTACCATTCAAGAGTCTCTAAATTCATTCACTGATTTTTTTTTAATGTTTTTTTAAAATTTATGTTTGAGAGAGAGACACACAAATCTGAAACAGGCTCCGGGATCTACACTGTCAGCACAAAGCCCAATATGGGGCACTAACTCATGAACCATGAGGTCATTACCTGAGCCAAGTCTGATGCTTAACTGACGAGGCTGCCCAGGCACCCCCATTCAATGATAATGTTTATCACTCTTTCTTTCATTCAGTTCTCTGAGGCCAGTCATTGGATTATTGAATATTAGATTCCATCTAGACCAAACATTTGGGGGCAAAAATAAAGAGAATTCAATTCAATTTGGCTATTTATACATCTAAATTGCTCAAGTGAAGGAGGCACCTAAGATAAAATGTCTTCATTATTATTTTAGATTAATTCATTGACTCTAATCTTTTCTGTGCCCTATAGTCACAAACATCAAAAGCTGATTGAAAATGTGCATAAATTCATACATAAATGAATTATACATAAATTCATTATAACCCTCATAATGATTTACACAAAATCCAATTAACATTCTATGAAACTTCAGGAGAATCTGACGAGATTCTGATATTCACAGGAAGAAAAATAGATAATTTTATCACAGAAAATTTTGAAGGAAGAATATGAGATGGAACTAGCTACACTAGATATTTAAGTGTAGACCATATAATTAAAATAATTTGCTGCTGAAAGAAAAAATATATATATGATTACAGAACACAGACTAGCCAGTCCAGAAATTGATTTTGTTCCACATAAGAATTTGCCAGAAAATAAAAATAACACCACCAGAAAGGAAGAACAGTTTCATGAACTTGTAAAGGAATAACTTAGTAGGAATTGAAGGAAAATAAAATTAGTTTAAACATGTCCCTCATAGTGTATAGCAAAATAATTCCCAGATACATGAAAAAATTAAATATTTTAAAAATAGCTTTTTCCAAATGCCCACTCAAATAAGGTGTTACACCTGCAAATTTAAAATGCAGATGACTTCCTAAGCTTCAAATCCTTTTAAGATCATAGAGCAAAAGACCCAGCTGTTCAGGTTACATAAAATTGAAAACTTCTATTTGTTAGGGGGAGGGAGAAAGGTATAACCAACTACTAAAAAAGCAGATTTGGAAAATTATATTCAAGAAATTTGGGGAAAAGTTAGCATTTTTAGAAAAGTCATTATTTCACTACTATAACAAGAGAGAACATTTTCATATTATTTGTTGATGCATATTTTCTGTCTGTGGCCTTTGTTCAATGCTGCAGAATTAATTTTGTTAAAACCTCATTTCCTTATGAAATTTTCTTCTTACAAGAGTATAGGGATTCTGTCGCTTACATTCTCTGATCTCAGCCATTTTAGTACATATATACTCAACATATCAACATATCAACATATCATCTGCACCTAATATTTATTTAGTAATTTTCCTTAAATCAATTATGTTTCACGTAAATAAACTAACTTTGCCATAACCTATAGTTTCTGTGAAATTGTTGTTAGATGTTATGATTAAAATTTAAAGCAGTAAACTCTGGGCAAAGTGGATGACCCTCCACAATGTGGGTGAGCCTCATCCAATCAGGTGAAGGACTTGAGAGGAAAAACTGAGGTCCTCTAAAGAAGGAATTCTGCCTCCAGACTGCCTTAAGATTCAAGACTGTGACAACAGCTCCTGCTGGAATTTCCAGCCTGCTGGCCTGCACTGCAGATACTGAACTTGCCAATTACCACATGATAAAGACCCAACTCCTTAAAACAAATCCCCAACCTCACGCCTCTGTCTGCCTCTCTGTCTCTTTCTGTTCTCTGTCACTGTGTATGTGTGTGCACATAGGATACTTATCCTATCCTATTGGCTCTGTTTCTCTGGAGAACCCTGAGTAATACCCTTACCAGCCTTCAGGAACACTGACTTTCCAAATCACATTCAAATGTCTTGGCCTGGATGCCATTGCTTACCTTAATCTAGCTCCTCCTTCCTATTCCACGTTCACTTCGTGTGACTTTCCAATGCACACTCTGCTTTCCTCTAGCTGGTCACCTCACATCTTTGAGCTCAGCATTCTGCTGAGGGGAGCGTGATTTGCCAGGCCTCCTCCAGGCCCTGCCATCAAGGCCCGGATCAGTTTCCACATGAGGAGCTAAGTAAGAAATAAAAAGTGGAATAATATTCTCACACCCAGAAATCTGAAAAACCAGTTTTGTCAGGTAAGATTTCATCTCACGTGGCAATTCTGACTAACTGGTGGCAGGTACTGGATTTTAAGAAGGATTCGGGGCTCTCTCTCTCTCTGAAAAAATGCACGCATGTATTAGGGACATAAGACAGTGGAAGGGTGAGAAGGGCCAGAGTGGTAATGAAGTTGGTACATAATTGCCACCTCTGGCTTTCTTACTAAGGAAACTGGCAAGAGTGTTTTCCTGAGCCCTTTCCAATCCTTTAGATCTTGGAACAACAAGGCATTAGATCTATAAATTTTTTACAAAAATTAATCTACATTCTAGTCTTTTTCCATATTTACATATGTATGGAAAGTCAACAAGAGCATTGAAACAAAGGAAGGAGTACACAGAACATGCTGCATTTGCCTCCCAAGCATCTCCTTTTTCACACAGTACCAATGTTCAGAGAGAATTTGCCTGCTGGGATGAGTGAGTTTGGGAATACAAACAACCTGGATGCCAGTGCAGCTATTCCTTGACTATTGCTGCCCAGCACCCAGACACTGGCACATCCTCATAAAATACCTTGGGGAGATCATTAGGTACGAAAATTCTCCTGGGGCAGCAATAGTTGCATTGGTCGCTCCCCCACATCCCTGTCTTCCCATCCCTGAACTGTGGAAACGAGAACAGAAGCAACACTTTGCAGCACACCAAGATCAGAGTAATTGATACAGATCTTCCTGAAAATCAACCCAAACTGTCCTAGTAGAAAGCCACCCACGGCCTGGTTTTCAGTGGTTCTTTCCCACAGTCTTTAAGGTTGAGGAGGGGGAAGCATGATTATCCATACAGGTGGGTTTGGTTACTTTCTTTCATTGTGGACTTGAGCATTGAAGATATTAAGAAAAAGTGTATTAGGTCTCTGCTTTCAAGGAGCTGTTGGTTGGCTTAACTGATAGTCAAAGAATATACAGAAACCTATCTTAGACCAAGGTCAGCAAACTTTTTCTGTAAGATAGTAAATGTTTTCACACTGTAGGCTACGTGTTCTCTGTTGCAGCTGCTCAACTACTATGGCTGTGGAAACAGTCACAGACAGTACTTAAATAGATCGGCATGCCTATGTTCCAATAAAAATTTGTCTAAAGAGAAAGGCTGCTCACCAGCATTGGCCTGTAGTTTGCTCATCCCTGCCTTAGATTTATTAGACAAATTAGGACCCAAGGAGAGCATCTCTCAGAGAAGAAGGTTAAAAAAAAATGGTGGATCCATCTTTGATCTGAATGGTTGCTTGAGTAATTAGAACCTCATTCCTTGGTGGCAACTTTTAAAATAATTTATTAAAACTCCAAATAAGATCTGTGGCCTTTCTCTTGAATGTGTGAGGAATTAAAGTTGTTACACTTAATAACGGAATGGCTTTATTATTTAAAAATATTTTTAATTCAACACTTGCCATAGTTGTAATGCATTTAATGAGGAACACTGCCAAATATGAAAGTAACATTGTAGAAATCCACAGGGCACAGAGGAGAAAGCCTGGAGGGAAATAAGAATAGTCTCACTGAACATGTGTAGTGTAAATGTGCCCCTGTCATAGACAGAGTTCTTAATTTTTCAAATCATTGTGGAATATTATGGAAAAGCCATCATTGTTCTGAAGCCTCAGTCAAGATTCCCGTTCTCATTCATGTCCCCTCCAGCAACTAGAAAGTCATTGAGCAGTGAGGCAGATAAAGAAGTCTGGAAAAATTTGATGGAAGAAGAGAAAGTGCACCTAAGATTAGGTGCATGGATGTTCTGATGAAATCCTGGCCTTACAAAAAGAACTTGTGTCTGAGAAGCTGACGTGAGAACGCCACTGAATCTCAAAGGCTTTGCATAGATGGTGCCACCAGCTCAGCTTGTATGACAGAGCAACTTATATCTCCCCAAGTCCACTATATTTTTCCTCATTGAAATCATTAAACTTCACAGTGTCCTAGAGTTTAAGAAGAAAAGTACTCTTTGTTTTAGTGTTAAACCAACATCCAGACAGATTCAGCTTTGGTTAGTAGCACAATACCGCATTCACAAAGTGATTCTCATTTCACGAGGTGACACGAGAAGCAAAAGTGAGGAAGTGGCCGTCTGGGTGACCTCACTTCCACATCTCTGATGTTCCTGCTCTATCCCTAATACAAAATTTCCTTTATAGTTAAGTCCCTATCAAAATATCCCAAAGATGTCAGTTGATAAATACTAATATGTCGTTACATATTAGTCCCAATTAGGTATTTACCTACATTTTCTTTTTTAAAAATTTTTAAGTTTTATTTATTTCGAGAGAGAAAGATATAGAGAGAGAGTGGGAGAGGGGCAGAGAGATTGGGAGAGAGAGAATCCCAAGCAGGATCCACACTGTCATTGCCAAGACTGATGCTGGGCTCTAACTCATGAACCATGAGATCATGACCAGAGCTGAAATCAAGAGTCAGATACTTAGCTGAATGAGCCACCCAGATGCCCCTTATCTGCATTTTCAAGAAGGACTCTTAAGTCCAAAGCATTATTACAGCTCTAGTATTGACTATTAATGGCAAAGTTGCAAGCATCATGAGTATAAAATAACTTTATTGGGCAAGGGAAGCCATTAAGAATCCGTTCCAGAAAATGGAACGTGAAAAAAGTCAAAAGATTTGAAGAGGTTGGTAGAGGCATGGAAAAGCAAATCATTTGGTACCACTATAACTGAGGTGTGTGGAATAGGAATGACTTAAAATGGGGTGAAGACTATAGACTGAAGTACAGTGATGAGGAGATGAGTATCTGAGGTAAGTACAACCTGCTCTCATGGGGCTGAATGGCAGTTGGCGGGAGATACAGGACAGAGGCTGGGAAAGAACTAAGAAAGAGAAAAATACCTGCATGGGAATGATGGAGGATATTTGGGAATCAGGGATGACCCCTGACTCTAATCATGTTTTCAAAGTCATACATCCTGGGGTGTTTCCCACATTACCCAAATGATAACAATCACGTGGCTATAAAAATAGCCCATATCCTTCTGAATCAGCATCCCCAAACGAAACGACTGGAAATCTGAATATTGAGTCAACACCTCAGGTAAATCTTATTATCAGGGAAGCTTGAGGAATGTTTTCAACGTGAACTTCTATTCCACCTTCAAGTAAAACTCACCATTCTTTTCCACAGCACTGTCCCTTGGCCTGCCAGGCATGTGGCTGTCCAAGAAATATCAACTTCATTTAACAACATAATGATCCATATTTCCAATTTTACAATAAAATGTAACTGAGTTAGCACATGGAAAATACAAGTATAGTCAACACATCATTGGGAGACTTGCACAGGCTCCTGGAGAAAAATATCAGCTAATTATTTATAAAAGACAGATACTAAATTGTGCAGAAGGAGGAAAGCCCATGAACTTCTTCCATGAGTACAATGTCTGTGGGTGATTTCTTGGGTCTCCAAATCCATTTGCTTCTTCCCAAGTGACTATCAATTAAACCACCAGTTCAGACCCTAAGAGCCGTGTGACCAACTGCAGAACAACTTTAGTGCTTTCAACACTTGCCTGTTGGGTTTTTCACGGATAAAGAATGGAGAGAGGATACTTAACTACATGATGTAGCCTAGCCTGAGTTCTTCACACCCCTCCGCTGGGGGAGAAGAAAAAGCAGCTTTCTGTGCTATTGAGGTGTCAGTGTTGAGAACTTGAGGTGGCCATACTGTAATCATTTGGGTGGCAACCCTTCCTTTAGTCCACACACTTCCTGTGGCCAGCCAGGTCACTGCTTGACTAGCTATGGCTGCAAATGTAAATGGAAACTTGAACCATGTCTAATGGAAAGCTTTTGCCCTTCTTGGGAATCCAGCGGGGTAACTGCCTCCCACCCCAGAACTCATTGAGAAAGGCAAGGCAGTGGAATCTCTGATGTTTATACAATTTCCTTCATTTTACTTAAATAATTTCACATCGCTATGCCCCATTTTCCCCACCCACAATTCACTGCAATGCTTTTTAACTGCATTATATAATACTATAAAAATAAAAGATGTTTTTAAGAGTTTGCTTGACAGTATATCAAAATCATTTGTTGGCATCAAGCCATATTTTTAAAAATATTTTATTTTTAAGTAATCTCTACACCCAACATGGGGCTTGAACTCACAACCCCGAGATCAAGAGTCACATGCTCCACTGACTGAGGCATCCAGGCACCCTGAAATCAAACCAGACTGAAATGGAGGCCTTTTGTTCCAGTGGGCAAATATGTATAATCTGCTGTTTTTTTTCATTTTTAAGTTGGATTCAGTGAAGTTGAATTTACAACAGGCACCCCATTTGAGACAACATCAAATTGCAAGGAGGGGAAAGGTTTGTTCAAAAGCAGACCTGAGAGGTAAATACTGCCAAGTCTGTATTTCATCTTTCTTCCCTAATGATATTTGAATAGGATACTGGTAATAAAAGATGACTTGCTTTCCAAAATGCTGTACTGCCGATTTGGTAAAAGAGGTTTTGGATAAGGAAGCAATGACAGTGGGAGGCGAAAAGAGTAATTCCTGGGTGTCACTGAGCTATAGACCAATTTTTACAAATACCAGAAACTACTCTGTAGGCCAAATAGTGTATTTATTTATTTTCAAATTTGTATTATTTTTAAAAAATATTTTTATTGTTTATTTTTGAAAGAGAGAGAGAGTGTGTATGGACTCACACAAGCGGAGGAAGGGCAGAGAGAGAAGGAGACACAGAATACCAAGCAGGCTCCAGGCTCTGAGCTGTTAGCACAGAGCCGATGTGGAGCTCGAACTCACAAACCATGAGATCATGACCGGAGCAGATGTTGGACGCTTAAGCCTCTAAACCACCCAGGTGCCCCCAGATGGTATATTTAAATGATGATCCCAGATAAAAAACTGGGTATTGATTTATCTATGGCCATCTCTAAATTTTAAGGATATAATGTCCAGTTAAAAAATGACCCATGGAGATTTCTTGCCCTTTGGCCAAGAGTGGAAATTTCTGAAAGTATGTTTATAGTGGACAATGATCAGAATTATATTGAAAAAATAAAATTGGAGGGTCATCTTTGGAACCCATGTGTATATGGACACTTGATTCATGACAAAATTGAAACTACAGCAAGTGGGGAAAGAATGGTTCGTCATAATGAATGGTGCTGGAACACCTGGGCATCCAGAGGGGGAAATGATATTGCATCAATGACATATAAAAAAATAAATTACACGGTGTATTTGACATCTTCTCCAAGAGTGTTCTATGGGCCACTTGCATTCAAGTCATTTAGGTGAATAAATATATAGATTCCCTAGACTACTTTAGACTTGCTGGAATCTGCATTTTTTAAAAATCAAACTCCCCTAGATGATTTTTAGCACTCTAAAGCCTGAGATTAACCAGCAGAGGGTTTGGCAGTTAGGAAAACAACCATCTGAATGCAGGGCAGATGAATTAATCTGTCTAAAAGCAGTTTTCTTATCAGTAAAGTGGTGATAACACCAACCTCAGAGGTAGGTTGTGATGATGATTACATGAGATGGTGTATATACAGTGCTTAGCAGTTTCAGTTCACAGGCAACACTCAGTAAATGTTACAATTACTCCCCACATCCAATAAACCTACTAGAAATGAAGTGTTTTCAGTCACTAACAAAAACTTTCAATTATAAAATTATAGTTTAGTACTGGTAATATGTATATAAAGGATATTTATCAAGTGTATTAACAGGTAAGTAGTGAGTATTTACTCTTGAGAACTTATTTGGAGGTAGTACTTAGAGAACATAGCTATACATTCATATGCCTCCAACTAAGCAGGCCCATGCCCCCTGTAAATGCCCTGGGAACAATCTGTTGTATGTGCCTGCTCCTAGGTTCTGGGGGTACCTGGCAATTCTTGGTGTTCCTTGATTGTGGCTACATCTCTCCAGTCTCCGCCTCCGTCATCACATAACTTTTTTCCCTCTGTGTTAGCTCTTCTTACAAGGACACCAGTCCCCAGATTAAGGGCTCACTTGAATCCAGGGTGTTCCTTCAAATTTTACTAATTACAAAGACCCTATTTCTCCATAATCACATTCTGAAGTGGATATGAATTTGGGAGTGTCACTATTCAACCCCAGCCCTGACCCAGTAGAGCATGGTTTTGGGAGGAGAAGATGATATAAGGCAAGAGATGGGAGCAAAGACAGAAATGGCTGCACACTTAGCATCCAATAACACTCAAGTGCTCGGTGTCACCTTCCCACACGTTCCTATGCCCACCAACAGGGCCCACGGACCCACAAGTACAGGAGGCACAGTCCGAAGGTACTCTTAGGAAGCCAAGAAAATGTTTCAATCTCTTAAAATCTAAAAAAATAAATATGTATAATCCAACCTGGATTACATGTATATTTATATCAACATATTCATAAAATAGATTTTGATATTTTAATGTTTAATATTTTAGGGAAAGATGCCTAGGGCACACAAAATTCACAATGCAGCTCTGTTCACTGATGTCCATACTCATAGCCTCCACCTGAAATTTCCCTCCTTTTCGCCAGGAAGAGGACTCACCTTACCCTTCAGGACTCCATTTATGAGTCAGTGCCTTAGGGAGCATTCCTTGACAACTCCCCCCTCCACTCCCTCCTCCCTTCCCGCCCCAGCCACACCTAGCTTGGTCATGTGCTCCTCATGTTTCATTCCACATCCACACTGTACAATTATCTGTTGTGTGGAGTCGCTCAGAGACTACATATCACCTGTCACTGTGCAGCAGATGCTACTCCTCCTCCACCCACATCCCCTTTGTCATCACAGCGCCCTCATCCACCCCCCCCACTCCCCCACCCCCGATGTCATGGGTATTGGCTACTAACGCTCACACGTCAACGCTCCCAGAGGAAATGCCCTTGCCTCACGGAAGCGTCTGGAGGCACTTGGAAGTTTACACTAGCCTCCACTCCCACTCACCCCCAGAGTGGTCCATTGCCAATCAGTGACGGACAGCAGGGGTGGAACAGCCCTGCTTCTTCCCACCGGTACCTTTCCAGCATTCCCTCAGTTTACCGCCTGCAGAAGAGTTCCCGCCTCAATCTCTGCTTCCAGGGAGCATGACCTAAGACACTTTGTTTCTTTCTGATGGGCATTAATATCTGACAAAAATTCCCTAATAAACACATTGAACAAATGATGAATGAACAACTGAAGTAGTGAATGTTAGAGAGACGATGGAAGCAAGATCAAAGACTTACCCAGGCCTCCATGAGGCCTGAAATGATAATAAAAGAACTGCAGTTCAAGATAAACCGAGCACAGGAAGACAAGATAGGGTGTAGGCTACAGACAGCAGTACAAGAAGGTTCCTGGAGAAGGGTCTAACATTTAGACCTGAAGAATAGTGCCTACTGTGTGCCAGAGAATCTCCCACAGACACCAACAGACTGAGATGATATTAAGCCATCAAAACCGGCACAAGTTTCCTTAAATTCTCTTGGACTTGATTGGCCCCAGAGCCGGGGACAAGATGAGTTTGCAAGCATGGACTCTGGGGCTGGCTCACATGAATTTTTGTGAACAACGAGCCATTTCTAAACGAGCTGCCTTTGAAGACCTGATACCTCACGACAGTGCCCTGGCCAGCCTAAAAGTTTGATGTTCCAGAGCCAGAGTTCAACAAGCTGGAAAAATGAGAGAGGGTTCCATGGCATGGAATTTCCATCATAGTTGAGGTTCTTTGTAATTTAAGTGGCTCCTCTCAACCTTTACAGCAGTTTGGGAGTTGAGCAGATGGCAAGGGAGGGCTTGACTAAGTGGTGAAGTTTCAGCTGCAAAAGGCAAGTCCTAGAATGACAATTCGGAAGCGCATTTCCCCTAACACTTATCATATTGGCAGAGGGTTCGTGAATCTTTTTAGGAAAATGAGAAGGAGCGGTGCATCAGAATAAGGCATCCCTTGTTTGGTTAGGTTATGTGGAAGCAAACACCACCGAATCCAATTCTTCCCTTGTGTTTGCTATTCCCAAGGAAGAGGGCCAGACTTGTTTGTAAATTAAATAATACCGAAAAGGCTAAAGCTCAGGGTCTGCCATACAACAAACCTCCAGCACACGAAGCGACTGCTAAATGCATTCTGAAGCCCAGTGTATGATAGTTTCAGCTGAGTTGTTTCAACCCTAGCTGGCATTACAGAACCCTGTAGCTTCTAGTTTTATCTTATAAAAAAAACCAGGAAGGTTGTAGAAAGAGCATAATCTGGAGTCAAAATCCTGCCTCTGATACTAAATAGCTATATGATCTTGAACAAATTACTTTTCCTTGCTGAGCCTGTTCCCAAAAATGTAAAACTGGGGTGGAGGTTGGGGACGGGATAATAGCAACCTCAAAGGATTGTTTTAAGAATTTGGTGTGATGATGTGTATGCAAGTCACTGGCAGAGAGCAGACCTTAGAGTGGTGTCACTTGTTTTTTGCTTGTTTTTGTTTTATTTCTCTTCTGCCTAGCTCGTCAGAAGTTTCTGTCAAAATAACTGTCATGCTTTCAAATTATTTCAATTCTGGCTCAACTATAATTTTTCCTTTATCTTCAAGCAGCTGTAATATTAAAATATTTAAGGGGCAATTGGGAGGCCCTGTCCATTAAGTGTCCAACTTTGGCTCAGGCCATAATCTTGTGGTTTGTGAGTTAGAGCCCTACATCAGGCTTTATGCTGACAGCTCAAGCCTCGAGCCTGCTTCTGATTCTGTGTCACTTCAGCATCCTTCAGCTGCCTTCAGCATCCAAGGCAATGTTAGAGTCTAGAAATACAAGGCAAGTCATTAGCAAGAATTTCAGGACATCTAGGTCAGGGGTCGTTTCTTGTTTTTTTTCCTCTCCCTCTATTTTCTCACTAAGTTTTTCTTTTTCTCACTTTCTTCCTTCCATCTGTATTCCTCTTTTTCTTAATATGCCTTTTAATATATGTAAACATAACAAGATGTGAGATTAGACGTCCCACAAAGGTAAATCCCTCAAAGGTACATTTATATGCAGAGATGAGAGAGATGTTCTCATCCATCGGGAGCCACTGGAAGGCTTTTCAGGTGAATCACTGAGAAGGCCAGCACCTGCCTGAGAGATCGGTGCCTTACTCCCAAGTTGGATATTTACAAAAATCCACAGTTAGGAGTTTGAAGGGACAGGGGAACAAGGAAATAGTGGAAAAACAGATATTGTCCATCTTTCTCACTGCCAAACCCTAACCTTCCAGTCGGAACTGAGCCGAGGAGAGGGTAAAGAGCTTGAGGGAAGTTTTTAAACTGGGTTTCTGTTTGTTTCTTTTAGGTCGAACCAGGTTTTCTAATATCTAAAAATATAACTCTTCAATAACAGCCGAGTCTCTGCCTGAGCTGCTTTCAAGAGGCGAGGAAGAAAAAGCCCTAAAGAACATCGTTAGTTATCAGTACCTTTTAAAACTGTTTTACATTACAACGTTAAAAAAAAAGCTGTTCCTAATTGTACCCCACTGAATGCAGTCTATTTAATAAACTTACCATATGAATGCAAAGCACCGTAGATGTATCTTCAATGTGCTTTCTGTAGAACATGTCTAAATAACCCATCAGTGGGATCCTGCAGGAAACAGAAACTTCTGAGAGCAAGTGAGGAATTAACAAAGATACAGGGGTTAAGGGATAGCAACGGACCAAAGATAGCCCGTGGGAGCTTCCAACAATAGGGAGCACCCCAAGGCCTGCAGGGAGAAAGGGAGGGGGTGATTGCCTGAGCCCAGAAAGGGGTGGAGTGAGCTGGTGCCTTGGACATCAACAGGCAAGGACACCCTTTTCACCCAGACAGGAGAAAACCTTGCTGAGATTGGCAAAGGGCAAATACTCAGCCCATGCACTATATTTCCATTGTGTAATGCTGGCAAATATAATTGTAACTGATATACGGAATACTCAAATTACTTCAAGCTGATGATAAAGTAGAATTTCCCCATTGAGTCTCTTGGCAAAAATGGAATTCTGTTCCTCAAGGAGAAAAAATTAACCTCAGGCCAATGAAATTGGCCTTAAGAGTATAGAAAATGTATTTAAACACAAATGTTATTCATCTAAAATGAATATAGATAATCATATGATAAAAATTAATCACCAAAAGAAATCTGGAAATCATCTGAAAATGAGCATTGAAAAAAAACAGTGATGCTATGGGAGATCATAAATGGAGGCCCCAGCCTCCGAGCCACTTTACCCACATTGACATGTCGGCACAGATCATTAAAGCACCATCTCTGTTAACATCTTTGCTAAGACAGGCCATCAGTGGTATATTTTCTGACATCTGCCATATAAAATCATGATAATCATCTGTACTCCTAGGAAAACAGAAAGCTTTGTCCTTCTTGGCCTTTTCCCCCATTGCAGCCTTTTGCCATGATTCTCCGCCTTCTTATTTTGGTGAATTTATTTAAAAAATTTTTTTTAATGTTTATTTTGAGAGAGAGAGACAGAGCAAAAGCAGGGAGGAGCAGAGAGAGAGGGAGAGGGAGACACAGAATCCAAAACAGGCTCCAGGCTCTGAGCTGTCAACACAGAGCCCGATGCGGGGCTCAAACCCACGAGCAGAGAGATCATGACCTGAGCCAAAGTCATACATTTAACTGATGAAGCCAACCAGATTCCCCTTACCTTGGTTAATTTAAAGTGGGTCAACTATGGGGCGCCTGGGTGGCCCAGTTGGTTGAGTGTCCGGCTTCGGCTCAGGTCGTGATCTCACGGTTCATTGCTTCGAGCCCCGTGTCAGGCTCCGTGCTGACGGCTCAGAGCCTGGAGCCTGTTTTGGATTCTGTGTCTCCCTCTCTCTCAGACCCTCCCCTGCTCATGCTGTCTCTCTCTCTCTCCCTCAGAAATAAATAAAATATTAAAAAAATAAAGTGGGTCAACTAAACTTTCCACATTTTAGTTCTTTCTCACTGATGAAACAGGGAAGCAAGATCTGTTCAACTAACTCTTTCCCTGGACCTACCCCTCTAGTTGGTTCCCACATTCCAACCATGCAGATCTCTTTCTCTTTCTAAATACAAACAAAACGAGCTCTGTGTTCTTCCATTGCTCTGGAAAACTTTCTTCCTTGTCCCCAACACACACACACACACACACACACACACACACCCTCCCACACCCTTTGCATTTGAGGTAATAAAGGTCCAGTTTAACTGCCATCTCTTCTTCCAGCCCCAGGCTAATCTCACCCCATACCACAGTCTGTCCAACAGAATTAAATATCCTTTCTCCTCTGCTCACCTGGTACTTAGTCCCCCAGCTTTAGAATGGTCCTTATCACCTATGCTACAAATAGGTCTCTTTTGTTGACCATCTTCCCATTAGAATGTTATCTCTATATCTCCAGTGGCAGATGGAGGAGGTTTGTAATGTATGCTGAAAGAAAGAGAAAAATATCTGAAGTTTTTCAAGATATCTTTAAGGTTTTATATGCAATAAAAGTAACCCCTGCATCCTCCCCTCTGCTCCATAGGTAGGGCTACAAGGAGATAGATGACAGACATCTGGGCTTTCCACTTGGACATTGGCTTCCCACTTGACCCAAAAATCAGATCAAGAAGATCTCAAAATCCCTTTATTTTTTTATAAAATTTATTTACTTATGTTTGAGAGAGAGCACAAGCATGAGCAGGGGAGGGTCAGAGAGAGAGGGAAAAAGAGAGAATCCCAAGCAGGCCCTGCACTGTCAGCATGGAGCCCAATGTGGGGCTCAAACTCAAGAACCATGTGAGTCATGACATAAGGCGAAAAAGTTGGACGCTCAGCTGACTGAACCACCCAGGGGCCCCTCAAAATCCCTTTAATTTTTTTTTTTTTTTTTACAAATAGTTTATTGTCAAATTAGTTTCCACATAACACTCAGTGCTCATCCCCAAAGTGCCCTCCTCCATGCCCATCCCCCCTCCCCCCCACATCCATCAGTCCTCAGTTTTTGTCAGCATTCAAGAGTCTCTCATGGTTTGCCTCTCTCCCTTTCCCCCACCATTTCTGCCCTTCTTCTCCCCCTTGTTCCTCCGTCAAGTTCCTCCTAATCCTCCTATACAGAAATGCTGAGGCATAGGAGCACATGTACCCCAATGTTCATAGCAGCACTCTCAACAATAGCCAAAACATGGAAAGAGCCTAAGTGTCCATCAACAGATGAATGGATCAAGAAGATGTGGTTTATCTATACCATGGAATACTACATGGCAATGAGAAAGAATGAAATCTGGCCATGTGTAGCAACATGGATGGACCTTGAGGGTGTTATGCTGAGCGAAATTTTTTTTTTTAATGTTTTATTTATTTCTAGGAGAGAGAGAGAGAGACAGCGTGAGCAGGGGAGGGTCAGAGAGAGAGGGAGTCACAGACTGAAACGGGCTCCAGGCTCTGAGCTGGCAGTCAGCACAGAGCCCGACGCGGGGCTCGAGCCCACGAACTGCGAGATCATGACCTAAGCAAAAGTCGGACGCTTAACCGATTAAGCCACCCAGGCGCCCCCCCCAAAATCCCTTTAAAACAAATACAAGAACAACATGTAATAAATTAAAACCCCCTTTTGCTAGTTAATTTTTAGCCAAGTTCTGTACATCAAGTTGCATTTAAATGAGAGGTGGATGTTTATTAGTATCTTCCTGTTTATTTAGGAGCAATGAAGTGGCTGTGTGTACAAAATGGGTTGTTGCTACAGTACATTTACACAGTTACAAATAAAGCAAACTGCAAAGAGATTAGCAATGGAAGATCTGAGATTTTATTTGTTTTCACAAGGACCCTTCCAGTCACTTCACGCTTAATGGCAAAGTCATGACTGTACCCTAAGGTCTATTTACACTAGACTAAGCAGCCATCACCAGCCCCATTAATGCTACCACAAGCTCAGTGGAGCTGCTCACAGACCCGGGGAGGACAATGATGTCACCTTGCTTTTAATAGACACAATTCCGAAGTCTTTGACTTTTCTTTGCAGTCAGTAAAGACAGACCCCAAGTGCAGGAAGAGAAGTTTCTGACTGTGAACTTTCAAGAGTCCACTTCCGGCCCGCCCCTCCCCTTGAGGCATGTTCACTAAGCACATTACACGGGTTACTCAGGTACAGTAAGTTCCTATTATTTGCAACCCATTGTTCTCTGAAACTGCTTGGTAAACTATAAAAGACTTTAAAATTTTATTTGTTTTCCTGCCTGAGGTGGGAACATTCCTCCTCCAACTGCAGTTATCAGCACGCAGATCACAACTACCCACTGGTGAGGAGAAACTTTCCCTGATTTCTAAAGCAACATGCTGGAGCGGAAAGAACGCTTTATTTAGAGAACCAAAGACTTGGGTTCCACATTCTGGCTACAGGGCAGGTCCACATCCAGGGCAAGGACCACGGTCAGGTGAGCACTCACTCACAGGGGCTCCCTGGTCCCACCATCCATTACAACCTCTGTGACTTTTTTTTTTTTTTTAGGGTAAATTCATATACCATAAAATTAACCATTTTGAATTGTACCATTCAGTGGCATTTAGTATGTCACAATGTGGTCCAACTACCACCTCTATCTAGTTCCCAAAGTTTTTATCATCCTGAAAGGAAACCTTATTCCCATTAAGCAGTCACACCTCAATCCTCCTCCCGCAGCCCCTGTCAACCAAGAGTTTTTCCATCTCTAGGATTTAGCTATTCTGATTACAACCAGTGTGCTTTTGAGTAGCAGTCCTAATACCTCATTTACCTTGTGCCAAGACATGATTTGAAGAGTTTTATGTGTATTAATTAATCCTCACAAAAACCCAAGGAAGTGGACACAAATAGCCCCAGGTGAATGGCTTATTATTTAATTCTCTAATTATTATTTCTTCATCTGTAAAATAAAGAAAATAGCGGGGCGCCTGGGTGGCTTAGTCGGTTAAGCGCTGACTTTCGCTTAGGTCATGATCTCGCAGTTCGTGGGTTCGAGCCCCGCGTCGGGCTCTGTGCTGACTGCCAGCTCAGAGCCTGGAGCCTGTTTCAGTCTGTGACTCCCTCTCTCTCTCTGACCCTCCCCTGCTCACGCTGTCTCTCTCTCTCCTAGAAATTAAAAAAAAAAAAAATTAAAAAAAATAAAGAAAATAGCAATACTCTAACAATAATTTGCTAAGCATATTTATGTGAGAAGTATTGTTCTAGGCCAGCAGATAAGATTAATCTCTAACCAAATGGGAGTGACTTCCTGTAGAACAGGGGGAGAGAGATTGTTAAGAAGCCTCATGGGATAGAGTACCATCATTGACTCTTGATGTCTGTCATGGACAGAGGACTGGGTGAAGTATCACACGGAACAGAGATCTGCCTTCCCTCCTGGGTGAGTGAGGAAATAAGTGCAGATTCTGTCTCAGTCGGGGCGGGAAGGATGCATCATCCATATGAGCACAGTGAGAATGTGAAGACCATTTGCAGGATATTAAAAGCAGAGGCATTGGAGGGGCACCTGGGTGGCTCAGTCAGTTAAGTGTCTGACTTCAGCTAAGGTCATGATCTCACAGTCCTGGGTTTGAGCCCCGCATTAGGCTCTGTGCTGACAGCTCAGAGCCTGGAGCCTGCTTCAGATTCTGTCTCCCTCTCTCTGTCCCTCCCCTGCTCATGCTTTGTCTCTCTCTGTCTCCCAAAAAATAAATAAATGTTAAAAAAATCAGAAGTGTTAGAATTCAAAACAAACAATATGGAGCATGTTCAAATCTCAATTCTGCAACTCTTGAAAAGGGTAATGTTTTGAAAATTATTTAACCTTTCTTGTTCCCATTTCCTCTTTTGTAAAATGGATAAATAAATTATACTCCTAGAGTTTTGGTGGTAACTGCATGGGATAATGCAAGCATCTAACTGCTAAGCCCAGTATCTAAGAGCTTAATAACTGGTAAGTAAATAAAGTATATATCTCATATACTAAATTATATACAGAAATATTATCAATATATTTTGTATATGTAATATATATACAAGAGAAGAAAATGTATATCTGTATATGTATGCATCGTACCAAAAATACATATAGTATACATACACATTCTCTCCTCTTTATGGGACATACAATGGACTGAAAGGAAGAATCAAGTCTACTTGCAAGAGGGGGAAGAGGTCAGAAAAGCCTCATAAAAGAGGAGGCCCTTAAGATGATACTTGAGAGAACAGACCCACATGCCTGCCTCACCCTGTTGCTTTGAGGATTTGATGACATCATTTATTTAAAGCATTTAGCACAATGCCTGCAGTCCACAAACGTAAACTGAATATAAATGTTTTGGTTCATTGCTTTATTATTCCATTGTGACCCTCTGAATCAGTCAGGGTTCTTGATGGCAAACAGCAGAAACCACCTCCGGCTAACCTAAGCAGAAGAGAAATTTCTTAGGCGGGTCTCAGAGAGCTCAATGAATCAACAGGAAGCAGGCTCAGAGCAGAGGTGGGAACCAAGCAAGAGAGGCCAGGCAGCTGAGGACACAGCCAGGGCCAGTTCCCCAGAGCAGCCTGGTTAGACTGATGCCATGCACCCCACGGCTCTGGACACTCAGCTCTGCTGCCATCAGCAAGAGTGATTCTCAGTGTCCCTGAGGTTTAATAGCACTCCTTCAGGATGTATAACACCCCTGGTGAGAGAGCCCATTGGCTGACTGGGTCTGTTGTCTACACCTCAGCTGCCACTGTCATCAAGAGAAGCTAGCTGGCCTCCTCAACTTCCAGTGAGAAGCAAGGTCCTTTATCCTACTGCGAGTCACACAGCAGGCCTGTTTTAGTAATAGAAGGGGAACAGGATGCAGGGTGTCACAAGACTTTCAGCTATATCTTAAGGAACACTGTTTTGACATAGTAGAGAACGCTGTACCAAAAACGTAGTAGAAAATCACCATAAACTCTAGAAATTTCTCTTCAAAGCATAAAATATTTAAACATCAAGATATTCAGGTCATGTTTAGGTGTTCCATGCCAAAGACCTGCTATATAGTAGGCAATCAATAAAAAATAATGAAGTAAATGCAAAGAGCATCAGTAACTGTGTGATTAATATTCATCATAAAACATGATTTCTTCAAATCTTTCAAAATTGCTCTAAAATGTTAATTTCTCAGTTTGAACTCATATGCAGGCCAATATGAGATGTGGGAAGATTAGTTCTGCTCTCTTTACCCCCATTAACAAATGTGAGAAATGTTTTTGCCTAAGTTGAGTGTGAGCATCTGGAAAGTAGTCAGAGGGGAATGTAGGCATATGAGTCAATAACAAAAGCTGGTTGTTAAAAGTTAGTTGATAATGGATTAGCAAGAGATCATTCTGATGCTCCTAAAAGATCTGCTCTGCGATTTCCAGGAACTACACAGACCTTTAGACAGAAGGCAGGAGCCAGAGAAAGATAACAATCACTTCAGTGGAAAAATTGGCCTCTCACCACGGGTACGGAACGAACCATGTCCAACTCTCTCCCATAACAGATTAACCCTCCCTCTACATCTTCCTCTGAAGTGCCTGCCCTACTTCCCTCCCCTCCACTGTCCTAAACTTCTTCATAGTTGCTTAGATTTGTTTTTCTACTTCCTCACCTCCCATTCACTCCCCAGCCCACTGTAGTCTGGCTTCTGGCTACATCACTCCACTGAACCGTCACTTGCCAAAGGATACCAATAATTGTCTTATAGCTAAACCTAACGGACACCTTTCCATCTTTTCTTCTTTGGTCTCACATTGGCTATGGATGATGCTAATTTCCTCTCAGAAACACTCTACTAAACTTTCCCAATCCAATAGTCTCATGGTTTGCTTCCTGTGTATATTTAATTGTAATACGTTGTCTTGGATTTTACAAAGGCACCCCAAACTCCCAGGCTGAATTCACAATCTTCCTCTGCAGATAACATTTCCCCTATGTCCTCCTTCAAAATAAATGCCTACCGTTGGCATGAGTGCTACAGAAAAGACTCTGCACCACCTTGGAATCTTCCTTTTCTTTGAGTACTCAGTCTTTCAGCCCACCACCAATCAGTCAGGCAGCGCTGATATTACAGTTCCTAAATAGTTCTCAAATACTTCTACTTTTCTGCATCTTGTCTGAAACTACCCTCCTCCAAGAAACCAACTAACTGGATGAGCTTAATGACCTCATGCCTCTGAGCCTCAATTTCCTGGTTTGTAAAATGAGACACTTAGAATGAACACCAAGCTTCTTCCTTTTCTATATTCTTTGATTATAAGAGTTAAATACCAGGGAGAGCCACAGGGCAAAATCAATTCCAGTCAGTGCTCTGGGAGACCATCTCCCTTTCCCCATTTATCTTAAATACTGGGATAGCCAAGATTGTATTTCATATCCTCCCACAGAACTACCCTTACAGACAATCTCAGGGTCTTGAAGACAACTTACATAATAAGGCCGTTCTTCTCAAGTAGGGATCTGCCTTATGCCACATTTTGAGCTGTAGAAGATAGTTTCAAATGAGATTCTAATGTTGGTGACAATTTACCTACTTTGCTTTACTAACTGGTCTGAAAACTCCTTGAAAAGAATAAGATAAACCTTCTTTTTCTTGAAAATGACTATATGGCTGGGCGGGGGAGTCCCGGGTAAAGCTTGAGTCCACCTTTGTTGACCAGCTCTTGAGTGTATGTTTTAAAACTTGGTTATCAAGGTTGAAGGGAGATTTGAGGGGTGGGGTACGATGAAGTTTGGTTGATATTCAGAAGTAGTAAGGTCAAAATGAAAGCTTTAAAAAAGAGTAAAGGATTTATTTAGGCCAGTGCTTTCTATGAAGAAGAAATTAAAAACCATAGAAGATAGAAAAAGTTAAGCAACACAATATGGCAGATTCCACTAATGAGTTGAATGGGCAGCCATTTTAATGGGAGAGAAAGTAGACTGCAAACATTTTTCTAAAATTACAGGTTTCAGCTATTCTAGCCAGTAGTCTGGTGTCCAGAGTTTTAAAAGGCTCATTAAAATGTATCATCAAAAAGCAGTATTTGCTGGAAGGATCTCAGTCTCATAAAAAGCATTGTCTTGGGGATTCTTACCATAACTCACAAAAGGAGTAACCAGCCTGCCCTTTGCAGAGGTGAGATGTAAGTGGGACATCAAGTAAAAATGACCTGGAATCAGAACAGTGTTGGAAATGGAGGGCCATCACCAAAGTGCAATGTGCGGTCTCACTGGAAAACACAAAGCAGCACGGAGTGAGGTGAGGAGAACCAAGCATGAAAAAAATAAAAAAATTAATGGAGAAAAGATCAAGCTTGCAACTTCATTCTCAGGCTTCACAAATTCCACTTGTCCTTTCCAACCCATGAGACAGAATCATACTCAGGATGACTCCACTAATCATGTGGCCTTGAGTGTCTCAGCAGACATCATTTAAGTCATTTAAAAGGATAACTGCAAATTAAATTAGTTCATCCTAATTATGCGAAAATGATAAATCTAAATAAGCAAGGTAATTCACTTCCAAATTAAAAAAATTTTTCAATCACTTGGCATCTCAAATCAAAGCAAATGGGTAATGTTACCAATTATATCAATTTGACTCTTAAATTTAAATACATAAACATATGATGAACTGAATTAAAATTCTGATTTGATATGCACTTAACTTATTAACATTTGTACAAGGGTAGAGAACCACATTCAGGATGTGAAACAGGGTCATGTCCTTGAGAAACAAAGAAGGAGGTCACAGAAGTACTTTTGTGAGAATCTAGCAACAGAATGAGTCCTCCAAATCTACTAAACAAGTTATCCTACGGGAAAAGTAGAGTAGATCACACTAGTCAAGGTAACACTATAGAAACTTGAGAAATATTGGTCAAGGGAAATATTTGACAACTAAAACCATTCAGTTTTAGGAAGCAATATGATAACATGTTAAATTTCAACACGGTTGCACTTATGAGCACAGGACTTTCATAGCAATGGAAAGAAAGAGACATTTATGAAATATGTGTTGCTAGGCATTAATAAATACTTTCAAATACAGTATACCATTGGAAACTAGGAATCAGAGATATTAGATAACTTGCCCTGGATCACACAGTGATAAATGACAGAGCTAGGACCTGAACTTCATCTTCTGATTACATGCCACAGCTGTATCACTTTATCCTGAATCAGTACTCAAAATGTGATAGTGTTTAAAATATTTACTTCAATATTTCCTAAGATTTCTGATCAAGGTCTATTCAGATTCCAATTTTAAGGCTAATGAGTTTTTAGAAGAAAAAATGCCTTAAAAATATACACGCATTCTGGGTGGCTTTATGAATCTTTCAAACATTTGATAAAGCATTCTTTACATCTCATATAATGATGAAAGAATTATCTAGTGCTACATAACAAATCATACCAAAGTGTAGTGTCTTAAAAACAGTTATTTAATCCTGTCTCTTGTTATTCTGTGGATTGACAGGGATTGACTGGGAAGTACTTACTTAGAGTCTCCCAGGAAGTAGTGTCAGATGTCAGCTAGGGCTGCAATTCTCTGTAGCTCAGTTGGGCTAGATGTCAAGATGGTTCATTCATATGATTGGCGAGGGATGCCAATCTCTTATTTGGGGCTGGTAACTGGAGCTATCACCTTATTTGGGGGTGGTAACTGGAGCGTCTCCAGATGGCTTAGTCTTCTCTCAAAAGTGGTGACTGGGTTCCAAAACAGAGTTTCCCACAGGTAAATGTTCCAAGAGGCCCAGGCTTCTTACAACTTAGCCTCAGAAGTTCCAAAAAGTCACTCCCAGAGCATCCTATTGGTTGAGCCAGTCACTAAGGCCTGGAGGTAGGGATTTAGACTTCACCTTGTGATATGAAGAACAGCATGACCTAAAGGAATGGAAGAAGACTGCCCATCACACCTTCTTCTTCTGCCTCCTGGCATCTCTACTTTACCAACTGACTTAGAAGGGGGAATGTATAATAAAATCACAATAACAGAAGTCATTTTGTTGTTTCTCTCTTTGGCTCTGCCTCTTTGAAAACAGCACTTCTTGAACATAACTGAAAGTTTTTCTCTCTCCTTTTTCCATTCTACTCTTTTTTCCTTATCAATTTTCTTGTCTTTTTCCCCTTCTTTCTAACTGAAGATAAAAAGTATTAAAAAAGTTTAAGCAGCAACATAGTCTAATTAGTTAATCAATCTTATGGTTCATGTCTACTCATATGTCCCATTTGATATCTGCATGACTGACTCAGTTATTATCTGTTTTGGAAGGTAAAAGGAAGGTAAAAAAAACAAAACTAATGCAGGCAAAGGAAAGAATAGAGAAAAAATGGGAAAAAAAGTAGATTGTCAAGGGAAGAAGGAAAATATAAATGGTAAGGAAAATAAATCAAGAAGACTGAACAATATTAAGCCCAAGTAGCTTGAAAAGACAAAGAAGCTAGGGCGCCTGGGTGGCTCAGCCAGTTAAGCATCTGACTTTGGCTCAGGTCATGATCTCACAGTTCTGGGTTCAACCCCTCATTGGGCTCTGTGCAGACAGCTCAGAGCCTGGAACCTGCTTCAGATTCTGTGTCTCCCTCTCTCTCCCTCTCCCTCTGTCCCTTCCCTGCTCATGCTCTGTCTCTCAAACATAAATGTTAAAAAATAAATAAATAAAAATTTAAAAAAAGAAAAGACAAAGAAGCCAAATTCTCCCCTAAATGCTCCACCCCTTTCTTTCTGATCCATTGCCAGCTTTATCCAACCTTATCTCTTAGGGCCTGAATTACTGCTGTTACCATCTTACCTAATCTCTTTGCCTACAGTCTGCATCCCCTTAGCTTTTCCTCATGATGCTCCTGATTCAAAAGCAAACAAACAAGAAAGCAAAAAAGCTGAACAAACTAAAAAAAAAAAAAAATACAACAACAACAAAACAAAACAAAACAAAACAAAAAAACACTAAATGACTTCTATGGATAAAGTCTAATATAAGCATTTTAAGGATTTTCAGAATCTGACCCAAACTCCCTCACCAACCTTACTTCTCCTGAAACTATTCATTCAGCCAGAGCACTCTAGTCACTGTATCCAAATACATAGAAACATGAGACTAGATCTCACTATATACATCATCATAAAAAATATGAAATATGAATCAGAATATTAATAAATAACAAAATCATTATGTTTCACAAAGCAGTGGCAATGTCCTAAGCTTATAATTATCACACTTGGGGTCCAGACTGCTTCCTGCAAATACAGCCTTCTCACTTTGCCTTCTGTCCTTTACTACAGCTGTTCCCATCCCTGGGAGCTTTCCCTGCTGCTCTTTGCCTTCCCAAATCCTATCTCACCAGGATTCATGGTGACCTCTTCTTCATGTAAAAGGACATTTGCTGATTGATTGGGAAAGAATAGTGACTAGCTGGATTATTCTGGACCCAAGTCCTTTGTTAACATGACAGCATCTGATTTGATTCTCTGTGGAGACCCAGTTGGCCAAGTTCTATTTCAGTTTTTACTCTGTGGATTTGTTCAGTACACAGTAGTTTAAAGAACCACTTCATCCCAGTTTGGTAGATAATTCAACTAGTATCCCATCATTTGATTTGCAAGAATTGCAAATAGCAATTACAGAAACAGAAAAAAAAAAAAAAAACCACTGCTAATATTATAACTCTTTGGGAAACTGATATAAATGGGATTTAAAAAATAGGATATTTGAAGATAATGACGGGTGTAGTGCATGATCAAACACATTTTGTGGTGACAGGCTATTGTCAGGTATAAATAAAGCTGCAGATACCATTTTGAATTTTTAAAAAAATATTTATTTTTGAGAGAGACAGAGCATGAACCAGAGAGATGTAGAGAGAGAAGGATATACAGAATGTGAAGCAGGCTCCAGGCTCTGAGCTGTCAGCACAGAGCCCAAAGCAGGGCTCAAACTCACAAACTGTGAGAATATGACCTGAAGTCGGACACCCAATCAACTGAGCCACCCAGGCGCCCCTGTAGATACTATTTTGAAAGTACAGACTTTAGGGAGGAGGGGAAGAGACTTTTGAGGCAAAGTACAAATTAGGAATAAGTACAGTGATGATCATGGAATAGTAACATCCATTCTATGATAAGCTCAATATCCTTTAAAGTCCCATTGAGTCCAGGAAAGCATTTGTATAAGACCAAAGGCAGCTTTGGGAAGAATACCTTTGAAATATGAATGGGTAGAGTGACTGGTGGTCAGCAAACATAAAAGTGCATGAAGTAAACGTCTTCATCACCAATAGAAATTGTACACTGCAAAATACTTTATTAAAACAAACTAGTTTTCTTTTTCACATCCAATACTAAATGTGCATACACATGCTGTTTTTCTTTTGTAATTTATTTTGACTTCAAAACTGGATAAAATGAAACTTTTTAGGGGAGCTTATAAAGGTGATAAAATTATAAAGAAAAGTAAAGAAAAAATTATTGTATCAGATAGGAGAGTGGAGGCTCCTGGGGTGACATCAACATTGTATTACCTCTAGTTCTACAGGTGCTCACTTCATTCTATTCATTTATGTTTTATGCAGTCTGTTGTTTATGAATATGTTCTGTAGAAAACCGTGGATAGTAATAAAATGTTCAGCTTCTACAGCTCATAGGTTACTGTTGTAACCAGTGCTTTGCTCTCATTCCCTTTTGCCCAAATGAAGCTGGTTGCACATTAAGAGATGACTTCTTGTTTTCCAGAAGAAATGGTGAACCTGGTCTGGCCCTTCATGATATTTCAAAACAGTCTTTTTGTGCATGGGCATAAGAAGATAATCCTTCTTAAGCCAAAGATGAGGTTTTATACTTTGTATTATTTAAAGTAATGGATATAATGCTATGCAACTAGTACATACTCATTCATTCACTTGACAGATATTTATTGATTTACCTACAACTGACTCCCTGGAAAGCCAGAGCAGTTTGCCAGAAATATGGTTAAACGGCATTTGATAAGTGTTATAAAGACAATAGAGATTCAGCAACTTTTCCTGGCTATCAAATTTATTTTTGGTAATGGATATCACTCTCATTCCCACTGAAATCTTACAAAGGGATGCTAGAAGAGTGACTAGTTAGAAGGTGGACAAAATAAAAATTAAAATAGAGTCAGAGACAGGAGAGAATGAAAAAAGTAAAGGAAGGGGTGCCTGGGTTAGCTCAGTTAGTAGAGCATGCAACTCTTGATCTCAGGGTAGTGAGTTCAAGCCCCATGTTGGGTATAGAGTTTACTTATAAAATTAAATAAATAAAAACATATAAATAAATAGGTCAAGAAAAAAGAAGGAAAGAGAAAGAAAGAAAGAAAGAAAGAAAGAAAGAAAGAAAGAAAGAAAGAAAAGAAGGAAATAAAGGAAGGAAGGAAGAAAGAAAGGAAGGAAGGAAAGAAGGAAGAAATGGAGAGATGGAGGGAGGGAGAAAGAGAGAAAGAAGAAAAGGAATAAGGAGGCAGAGACTGTACAACCAGCAAGCCCTTGTTGCCCTACACAGTTTAGTCGAACCAGATATTCTTCATGTTTCCCTGCTTGATTTTTATTTGATCCCTCCTCTCGTGCATACCCCATCTTGAGGAGTCAAGCCCAGCATGGATGCCACTGAGATAGGCCAAAGCCAGGAAAAGGTCCTGGGATCAAAACTTGGCTGCGTAAGGTCAAAACTTCTGAGCAGCCAGAAGTAGAAAGAGCCAGAAGATAAACATAACCCCTTTTCAAAGGAGTGCCAAAGGTAAAAAGTGAGAAAGCCAAAATTACTCATCAAGTCCAAAATGGGTAAACACAGAGCCAGAAGCTAAGATGAAAAGGTGAGTCAAGAAAGTCAAGCACCAGATAAAAAGAAAGAAACAAAAACATGAAAACTAAAAAAAAGACAAAGTGAAATAAAGGTTCCAAGACAATAACTGGGAACCATTCCTTCGGGTTTGATACTGGATTTTGTTGATTATGGGTTAGCTTAATTTAAGGGCACAGGATCTGAGCAGTTACCTCCCACCTACTGACAGTTATTATCAACAAGATGTAAAAAAAAAAGTCTCTTTAGTTTAGGGGCGCCTGGGTTAAGAACCAGACTTCAACTCAGTCATGATCTCATAGTCCATGTGTTCAAGCCCCTACATTGGGCTCTGTGGTGACAGCTCAGAGCCTGGAGCCTGCTTCGGATTCTGTGTCTCCCTCTCTTTCTGCTCCTCCCCCACTCACACTCTGTTTCTCTCCATCTCTCAAAAATAAATGTTAAAAATTTTTAAAAAATATCTCCACTTAGTCAAAATCAATTAGATTTTTTGAAGGTCTTGATCCTGTCTCCCCCTGATTTAAACCATAATTTCCTCAAGAGTAGGATCTTCTTGCCATGTTCTTTTTAACCTCTCTAATGTCTAGTTAAGCCTCAAAAAGTGAAGCAAGTACTGTGGGCTCTTGGCACTTTGGATGAGGTCTCCTCCATTCTACCTGTCCTGTGGTGGGAAAGTGACTTGCTCAGTCAAATGGAACAAAGCGTTTAGTATCAGCCTTAAAATAAGTGTTTTTTTAATTGTCTTCTCTTCCTGCTTTTCAGAGAAGAAAACAATAATGTAAACTTTTCTGCTATGTGGACTACACCTCAGGTACTCTACAATAGCTGAGCCAGGGCTCTAACAAAGGATGTGTGTGTGTGTGTGTGTGTGTGTGCACGCGCGCGCACGCGTGCATGCACGCATGCACGCATGCATGTGCTTTAGCTGTGTATGTGTGTGTCACACAGTGTGATTATCTCACGTGAGGTGTGAGGCAGGAAAGAATGTTCAGGGAAATGCATATTTATATCAAAGAGATAGTAGGAACCTCCCAAAAAATAATTCATTTTTTGTAGTGTTAATGTTATATTTTGGAGAGAGATTTGGGGGGAAGCTGGAAGAGGAGTTAAAGAAGGGGTTCATATCTCTAATTGTGTAAGGAGGACCGGGTATGAAGCCAACCAAGTCTTCCCCGGAATTGGGATATTTCATTCTAAAAGGGGAAAATGCCATGCTCATTCCCCTCTTCCCTCTCGCCTTACTTCCTTGGTGCCCTTCCAAGGCAGGGCCCCTTGGTGCTGGCTTCTAAGTCCTCCCCCCGGGGAAGGCTTGCCAAGGCCAAGAGGGCCAGATGGGGCTGCTGGCAGAGAGGCTGCTGATCCGGCTCTTTCTCCTCCCACTTTCCGTCTGCCAGGTACTTTGGGTGGCGGCAGCGCCTAGTCCTGAGGAGGCAGGAACTCCCGCCCCGTAGCAGGCAGCGCATGGCCCAGCAAGCATCCAGGTGCGTTCACTGGCTCCCCCCGACCTGCTCTGGGCTGTCATGTGCCATTATCTTGCTACTCCCATTTTACACCTCACACACCAGCTTTCTCTCAAGGCAGTTATTTGATCACTAACACTTTGAATATCATGATCATCGGCTCATTTATTTTTTCTATTTTAAAGGATAGTGTTGGTGTGTGCAGGGAGCAGCCGTATCGATTTCCACATTTGCCAAGGCATCCGAGTGTGAGCTGCCCATCACGCTGCTGACTTTAATAAAAGGTTATTACTGTGATCATTATTTAGCATTTATATAGCTCCTCACAACTGTTTACCCATTATTCCTCAGAGCACCCCTGTCAAGGTGATCAGTATTAGCAACCCCCATTGTAGAGGCAATAAATCAGGGGTCCTGGAGAGGTTTTAGTAATATCCACAAAAAGATACAAAATGAATAACCACAGAACCGGGACGGGCCCAGACTCCTCGCTCTAGCATATGTGGTGAGTTCACTCATTCCATCATTCTGGTTAGCAGACCCACACAGCTCCTCTTCCAGGGTGCAACTCAAATACATACTGTGGGGCCTTCCCTGGATACCCTGTCTAAAATAGCATCTCCTCCCCGAGGTACTGTCCTATGTTTATGGACTTTGCAGGGCTTAGTGCTACCTGAAGTTAGCTTGTTTGAGTATTTATGCTCCTGTTTATCATCTGTCTTCGCCATTCAAGAAGGTCATCTCTATGACAACAGCAGTCTTGCCTAAGTTGCTCTTTGCTGTATCCATATTCTTTGTTGAAAGCACCTAGCACATAGTCGGTGCTTCATAATGCTTGTTGACTGAATAACAGTAAGAAGAGCCTGGTAAATGCTGTTGCTCACGCACCATTTCCTACACCTTTTCATCTTTTTCTGGACTTTCTGGATATAGTCACACATATGGTCAATTATTCTTAATGACCCTGGAGCTAATGATTTAGTTTGTACATGTCCTGGGTCCTTGGCTTCCTATCCTCTTTGGCTTCTTTTCCTCTAGAGATTCTTCCAGATCTTTCAGTCATTTCTCACCTTTAGTTGAGATGGGTCAAGGAGAGAGTAGGGCAATGAAAGCCCTGTTAGACAATTTCACTAGTTCTAATACCTTTGGAAAGGTAGAAATTTGAAATTACTAATTCCGAGATTTCTTTTTTACCTTATTAGTGGATTTCAAAAAAAAATCCATCTATTTTATATATGCAATACAGTGAAATGTGTTTTGAAGAAGTTAAAAGCACTGTATAAATGTAGCATATAATTATGTATGCATGTAGTCCCATTAACCTTGGTAATTGAGAGTTGGTTATACATTTAAGGTTTAATTAGTTTTGATAGAACAGGAGCTCACACTTTTCTAATGGGTAGGGCTGGACAAGGGCTCAGAAAACATGCCTTTGGTTGACTTTTTTTTTTTCAACCATCAAATCAAGATAAAGCTTGAAAACTCCCTTCAAAGTCTGAAAGGTAGCTGATTTCTCATCAACAAGTAAGACTAGGCAAATGGCACTAACGTTTGAATTTTCTTGCTTCAAAATTTAGACAATAAGAATTCAATTTCCCTAAAAAAAAAAATCTTAGGCTGATCTTGGTAGAAAGACACCCTGGATAACCTAAAAATGAAGTTTTCTATTTAAATGTTGTTTTTAAATGTACTTTATAGCCCTATATACAACCAGAAAATGGGCTGCCTTCTTGTTTTAAATGCAAGGAGTCAACGTAGTATCTTATTTTGACAACATGTGCTCACTACAACTCTGTCCATAGATATTACTGGTGCCACTTTACATAGATGAAAAAATGAAAGGAAGGACATTAAGTGTCATATCCAAGGTCTTAGAGGAAGTCACCAAGAAGCCTGGTCTGGCTCATGTCTCCTGACTCCAGTCTAATATTCTCCACAATAACATGAGAAAACCACACTGGAAAGGGAAGACCAGTTCTTAGTACTTTTTTTACAGTACAAGCTTCAAAGCTCAGGCAAATACTGTGCTTTATTGTTCAATTGGCCACACTTACTCAATGTCTGCTATATCCCAGGCCCTGTGCTTTGCCTGAGAGGATGTAGAGAAAGTAAAAGACAGGTTAGATTTTCCTGGCTCTTACACTCTATTTAGGATGGGAGACACACACTTACAAATGCTGCCGTCACTCAAGGAAGTGGGGACGTGTGCTAAGCTAGATGAACTTGGCACGGAATCAAGATTTAACTGAGGCTATATTGAGAAGAAGGAAAAGGGGAATGGGATGTCTACTAAATTTTATCTACCTAAAATCTTATCTTTCATGACAAGAAGGTGGTAGATAATATTTTTAGGGGAGGTGGGTGGGGTGGAGGTGACTTAAACGGGGAATGGGTATTAAGGAGGGCAGCCATAGTGATGAGTGCTGGATGTCACATGTAAGTGATGAATCACTAAATTCAACACCTGAAGCTAACATTACACTGTATGTTAACTGGAATTTAAATTAAAAACTTGCAAAAAAAATAGAATGAGGAAGGTTTCTACAAAGACGGAGGAGAGAAGGCACTGCTAGCAGAGGAACCATCATTACCAGAGAGAGGCGGCAGATGGACAGATGGAAAAGCAAGTAGTCCTTTGGATTCCAGTGTGGAACATGCCTGCATGGAGAGAGACACAAGCTGGTGCCCTGTTGCAGAAGGCCTTGAATACATGAATGTACGAATACATGCTTACATGATTGTCGGCAAGGAAGTCAATAAAGGGTGTTGAACAAAGAGGTGACATGCTCAGAACCAAGCTCTACATACAGCAGCAGTGCTTCGCACTTTTGAGATGACCAGCTTGTTCACTGCTGGGCCCACGGTCCAAGTGCCTTCCTGAGCAGCTCCAGGGTGAGGCCCCAGAATTTTCATTTCTTTTTTTTTTTAATTAATTAATTTATTTTGAGGAGGGAGGGGCAGAGAAAGGGAGAGAGAGAGAGAATCCCAAGCAGGCCCCACACTATCAGTGCACAGCCCAATGCAGGGCTCGAACTCACGAATCTCGAAATCATGACCTGAGCCGAAATTAAGAGTGGGCTGCTTAGGGGCACCTGGGTGGCTCAGTCGGTTAAGCCTCTGACTTCGGCTCAGGTCATGATCTCACTATTTGTGGGTTCGAGCCCCATGTTGGGCTCTCTGCTGTCAGCTAGCTCAGAGCCTGGAGCCTGTTTCGGATTCTGTGTCTCCCTCTCTCTCTGATCCTCCCCTGTTCACACTGTCTCTCTCTCTCAGAAATAATTAAAAAAAAAAAGAGTGGGCTGCTTAGCCAACCAAGCCACACAGGTGCCCCCAGAATTTTCATTTCTAATGAAAATTAGAATTAGGTGATGCTAATGCTGCTTATCTGGGAACCACAATTTGAGAACTAGTAACAGAGTAACTAGCAATAAGGAGAGGTCAAGACCAGAGTAGTAAATGGACAGAAGTAAAGGGACTGGTCCAAACAGCACAGACCAGAGGGAATAGGACCCTGACCAGCTGATGGTGGGAAGGTATGGAAGAGCAGCCAGGAGAACAGACCAACTGCTTTAAAGGACAGGGGACCATGGGACAATGTTCTGGGTCATTTCAAATCACCAATCCTTGGTAAATCTCCAGTGCCCGCGCCAGGTACACAAGACAGCAGTTGAAATTCATTTTTTATAGTAGCAATCCTGTCTAGAAATTAAGCTCTGAGTTTTATCTTACTCTCCCTCCCACATCAATAACCTCATTCTAGTGCAATTTAGGTTGCTAAAGCGTGTTTCAGGGAGAACATCCGTATCTGCACCTAGCCAGCAAGTGTATCTATCTGTTAATATAAAATTGTATTAAAATGGATTTCCTTATTATTTCATGTTAGAACACCCATGCAGTTAAATAGTGTTGGAAATAAATACGGAGTACAGGAAGCAACTATCTCTGCATCTTGGGGCCAAAAATGATTAACTCACCATGCCATGTAAATACCCCATGAACACTTAAGTGAATCCTTTAACCAACCATCATTCACTGAGTACCTACTACGTGACAAGCCCCATGGATGTGTTTGGATACAAAGATGAATAAAACATGTGCTATCTTAATGGCAACTTGAAATCTAGCACTCTTTTTCTGTGCTCTTAAATCCACCTAAGGATTGTGTTTTGCTTATAATAAAAATTATTATAAACCAGGGACAGAAGATAGTTAGCTTTTCATACCTGACCTATTGTCTATTAATAATTAGACCTGTTGTCTAATAATTCAGCCTAAGAGAACACTTGGGTCCTCCTGGGTTATTTCTCCAGGCCCTGACACATAGGGTCTGGGGACTATCCAGCATCCATTTACCTGCTCTGTGACTGACTATTTTATCACTTACACCTTTCAATACCCAGAGAGAGTGCCACTTGGGTTTTCTAAATATCATTTCCTTGACTACCTCTCAAAATCACAGGGTCACTTCAGGACCAGAGAGTGGTTGGCACTGTGACGTGCTTCCCGCAAGTACTAACAGTTCTAGAGAGGAGCAAGTATTTTCACAGCTGCAGGTCGGAGTGCTGAACTTTCTACTGTCAGTGAGAATCATGTCCCAGGGAAAATATAGAAGGGGAACTGACCGTCAAAGGGATAAGGTGACAGGAATGTTGTTTACTGGAGTCAGAGAGCAACTGAAAATGATTTCTGCAGCTGGAACAAAACAAAGACAAGGGTTGAAGGTCAACTTCCTCTTTTATCTTGGCTAATCAGCACGCCTAAGCGGCCTTTTTCAAATGTTCCGGGTCTGCTGACCGCCTCTACTCTATAAAAGACCCCCCATGTGGTACTGACCTGTACCTCTTGGGCACTGGAGGGAAACAAAAGGAAAAATGTTCAATCTCACCAGAATTAATGAAGTCATCCATGGTGTCCGGCTCTCTCTGTCCCATCCCCATTCTCAACTATTTCTAAGTGTTATGGATTTTATTTGTTTAAATGCCCTCCCATCCATCACATCCCCCACCTAGGCCACTACAAGCACCGGCCTCCATGCTGATGTCATCTCTGTCATAAACGGCTGCCACAGCCTTCTACTACATTCTGCTTAGCCAGCCTCCAGGCCATTCTTCACATTAATTAACAATAATTCATTTACAGTAATCTTTTAGAAACTCAAATACTACTACTAAAATCAGAATACCCCACACATACACATCAAACCTAACTTAGAAATTTTCTCTGGCTACAAACTGGTGATTGCCAGAGAGGAGGTGGGTGGAGGGATGGGTGAAATAGGGGAAGGGTATTAAAAGTACACTTATCAGAGCACCTGGCTGGCAGAGTCGGTTAAGAGTCTGACTCTTGACCTCTGCTTGGGTAATGATCTCACTGTGAGTTCAAGCCCCACATCGGGCTATGCACTGATGTTGCAGAGCCTGCTTGGCGTTCTGCCTCCCTCATCCTCTATCCCTCCCACACTCGTGCTCTCTCTCTTTCTCTCAAAATACATAAACTTTCAGAAAAAAATTTTTTAAAAACTTAAAAAAAAATACACTTATCATCATGAGCACTGAGTATTGTAGAGAATTACTGAATCACTATATTGGACACCTGAAACTGATATAACACTGAATGTTAATTACACTGGAATTTCAAAAAAATAAATAAAAATTCATTTTTTTTCTGTGGCTCCCCATTGCTCCAAAGACTTACTCAATGTGACTATATCCCAAGTGTGGCCCAGAGAGCTCCTTGTGTGTGATCTGTGCTTTCAGGAAGCTCCATTCCCTCATTCTGTGGCACCATGTTCCTCCTTCCTTGCTGGCTCTCCTCTCAGCACCCAGATCCCCCTGCCTGGAGCTCTCCCCCCTGCTTTGTCACATTGTTTCCTACACAACTTTCAGCTCGTAATCCACATCAGCGCCTGAGGGATGCTTGAGGAAGACACCTCCCCCTCCTGGGTTGGGCCAGATCCCCATGTTTAAACTCCCTCAGCACCATCCACCAGCTCATGAGCCTTTCATGGGACGTATCACAGGACATTTACACAATCTTGTACGATTGTTTCATTTCTGCCTGTCTTCCACTAGACTGTAAGATCCATGAAGGTAGCAACTCTGTCTCATTTTGCTTACTACTGTGCTCCAGAGCCCAGCACGGTTTCTGGTACATTTTAGATACTAAATAAATATATTCATTCAATATGAAGGATGGATGTAAAGTAGGCAAAGTGATACTTCTAAGAAAAGAAAGAGGAGGTCTAGCATTTTCAGGGAATGATAATAATAAGTAACAACATAAACTTCCAATGTTAGATAAAGTTCTAAGGTATATTATAATTCATAACAACCCTATGAGGTAATTATTTTTATTACCCTCATTCATAGATAAGGAAACTGAGGCACACAGAGATCCACTGCTCAAAATCACACAGCTAGCAATGTAGTGTGCCTCATCACTGGAACGATGCTACAAACATATATAACCACAAGGAGCCAGACTGCTCTGGGCACTTCTTTTGTCCAACCACTTTAAAGGAATTTAGCAACTACTGATTTTGAGGGCCAAGGATTTATCTTATTTGGAATTGGACACTGAAAGCAAAAAAAGCCTCTATGCCTTCTTTACAGATGTGTTCACCTCCTCAATAGATGAAGATCAGAAAGAAAAAAAAAACCTCTTACTTGGATTTCAGCTGCTTCTGTGTCACTTTTCTGGATAAAATTTTCCTACATGAACATAAGGATGGGCCAATTCGAACGAGCACAGTGTAAAGCCATAGCTCCCTCCGACCTCAGTTCTGACTGTATTGTTTTAAAGTGGACAGCACAGAAATCAGAGACACTAAATGGGCAAAAGAAAGGGAAAAAGAGAGAGAATTCAGAGTATGGGAAGAAGGGAAGAGCAGTTCCCTAGGAAGAAAGATTGAAATAGAGATATATTTGTTTAGAAAAGAAGATGAAAAGGAATGTGCTGCCTTCCAAATATCTCCAGGAAGCCACCGGCTGTGCACGCCACCATAGATCAGTTTATTTTGGGCTCAACCTGGAATAGAAAGCCTAATGTTTAGACAAGGCAAAGGCTTCTGGGGAGGAGGGGAAGGGAGGACCGCAGGAAGGCACTATGTGGAACAAATAACAAATAACTTACTTGCAAAATGAAACTCTAGATGGAGCAGTTCCCTCTATTTGAATTTTCTGTGGAGACTGATAGTGGTTTCGCTGGATTAAGAACTATTGAAAAGATGCCGGGTAGGAATACCTTAGCTCTGTGACAGGAAGTAGAATTGGATGAGCCACCACTTACAAATCGGAGTCTGACGTGGGGGGCGGGGATGCATGGAAAGAAGGGAAGGCAGAAGGTTAGGAGGAGGAAGAAGGGAAGAGAGAGAGGAAAGAGAAGAGTTATAATGGGAGGAGCTTTGGAATGGAGTCTGAAAACCTGGGGTGTGCTATGGAATATGATACAGGGTGCAAGGCTCTGGGGTCCCACTGCTGGGATTTGAGTCCCACTTCCATCGTCTACTAGTTGCAACCTCCCTAAACCTCACATGTCCCATCTTTAAAATTGGGGTTATAATCATATCTAGCTCATAAGATTTTCTTTAAGGATTAAAGAAACTAATCCTTGTTAACTTCATGGTGTATAGTAACTGCTCAATAAATATTAGGGCCACTGCAGCCAGCGAAGATGATTTATCACCTGGTAGCATGAACCTACCAGCACTGGCTATGTTGGATAACATTGGAATCCATCAGAAATAACCAGGAATAATGCTGTGTTAGACTCTTTTCCGAGGGAAGGTCATCACCTAACAGTGAGTTTTATCCCTTCGATGCAGGAACCCAAGGTAACACCATCTTCCAGAAACCGATTTCATAGACAAGCCTATAATGAACGTTTCAACTTCTCTCCTTTTTGCCTGCATTCTCCACCTTTTCTCTTCTCGCTTACTCTTCTACTTTGTACTCTATTTTCCAGGCCGTGGAAACCTCTTCTTGTCTCCCCATGTAAGGATCCTGTCGAGACAGACTAAGCAGATCTGTTTCCTCTATGCTTTAAACACTAGGGGCCAAGAGAGAAAAATGTTTCCTTTGGGCGGGTGCCAAGTAAGTACAGGGAGTTGGGGGAGAGAGTTTGTAATGACACAGTAAGAAAGAAAATATTTACGTTTCATTTTAATTGAACTTTTCTTAAGCTCACTACATTTTAGTAGGTGAAAAAAAATCAACATATGAGAACACTGGGAACAAAAATACACATAGCTCTGGCTTGTGGAGAAAGGAAAACCAGTGGAGGCATCTCTGGGAAGAGCTGCTCTATCAAAACCCCGCGCTTAGTAGCTCTGCCCTTATCACTTCATTTCCATGGTTAGTGTAGATCCTGGTTCACTGGCCCATAAAATGGCAAGATAATGAACAAGTTCATCACTTTAAATATATTTCATCTACTGGGTCCACTGCAGTAGCTTGAGTGGAGGTTGATAGAGTGTCACACCCCAGTCAAACCTGGAAACGTGCTGTAAAAGGAGGTGGCTTCCCCCGTTACTATCACTGTTTCCTGGCCATTTACTATGTGCTAGGTCCTGTGCTAACTACTTTATGCCCACGATCTCATTTAAACCTCCCAGAAGCTGTGTGAAGCAGGTGTTATTAAGCCTACTTTACTTATAGTTGACATCAGGCAATTCACTTGGGTCACATGGCTGATAAGTAGTGGAGATGGGATTTGAACCCAGGTCTGTAGGACACAAAACCCTGGGCTTAGGCTGCACTGTCAGGTGCGGCCCCACCCATCCAGCCACCGGCCTCTAACAGCACCTGGAAAAACTCATTATCTTAGGGTTTATGAAGACAACAAATAGTAGCTGAGGGTGAGAACTGTGTGTGTGTGTGTGTGTGTGTGTGTGTGTGTGTGTGTGTGTGATATAATTAAATGACACACAGCATCATTCTTCTATTAAATGAATCATAGTGGGGATGAGGATAGAAACGTATAGCTCCTCCCTCTAACCCCAAGTTATGGAAAGCTTCTGTTCCTTATTAAGTTTCTCTTCTCCCTGGGTTATCTAGCTTTTCCTAATCCATTTCTGTGTGGACCGCCCACCTTCACATCCCAGCTGTGCCTCAGTTTTGTCACCTGGATAAGCCATACTGAACTCAGAGAGTCGTCCGCATGAAGACAATGAATGCATTTAAAATATCTGAAAGAGCACCTTGCATGTTCTCGGTGTTTTAAAAATGTTACCTGTTAGCATTGCACCACTTCCTTGAATGGGGTTCATACTCCCACTTGAAGAATCCAACTTCAGTTCTTGGGGACTTCCTCGAAAATACATACATTATCATGGTATTTCCAGGGAGGCTTCACTCCTCTCCAACGCATCTGTAAAATGCTCTTGCCTGACTGACTTGTTATCTGCCCAGAAAAGGCTCCGTCTCTGCCCATACCCCACTCTGAGGACGGTGAGGGTATGTGTTCTATGCCCTTTGCCACATTGAGATGTGGGAAAATGTTTTCGGATGTTCTGATGGTAGCAAGCATCACCTCCGGTTTGAGGTCAAAGCTACAAATGGATGCGATTTTGTTTTGTTTTTTTGTTTTTTGGTTTTTGGGTTTTTTTGGACAATGGCCATAAAATCTGTATGTCTGAAATCCCCTGGAATGTAGCAACTCAGGAATGCTTCTGTTTCATGTGAAGCTTCTGAATAGGATTCGGAAACATATATAAAGATACCAATTCCAAATTGACCTGCCTAATCCATACATGTTCAAAGAGGGTTTTCTATCTACTGCGCAGCAACCCGACTCACAGAGTTGGTTTCCAAACCCCACACCTATTTAAAGTGTCTATTGAAAGTTTCAGACTCTTCACACTGAATTCTCCAGCACAGTGTTCCCATTCCACAGATGAGAAAACTGAGGCTCATTCAGATGGGTTAAGTCAGTGTCCCTGATGATATGTTTCTTCCAATATTTCGTCTTATCAAACTTATCTTTCCTGAATTATAAAGATTTCCCACCCCTCTCCACTAAGCTATTACTAAATTTTCAAGTTAAAATCCCTCAGTTTATCACTTGTCTGGATAACACATGGAAGGTGGGAAAGGGCTTCCATTTTGGAATCTTTTCTTTTCTCACCTAATTTTAACTCCATTGTTCTGCAAGGGACATTCTGTTTTTATAGGTCAAAAATATTGGCAATCTTCTGTGCTTCTACTGCTACCTAAAAGTCAAGTATGATCTCTATATTTAAGTTTATGTAGTCATCAATACTGCAAAATTTGTTTCTTGCTTCTTTATTTTCTTGGCATGCAGTATACTTTAAAGTAAATCTTACAGTCAAAAGACTTACTGTGCAAATAGCAGTAAACCATGCACAGATGCGGGCTAATGGTGCATTAATAGACTCCTGAATTTCAGTCTCTCACAACACATCGAGGGTACCTATTTTGGACTCCCTAAGACTGGCCTGATCTTGTCTGACATAAACACAGTAAGGCACCAGGGGAAGAAATCAATCTACTGAAGAAGTCCAAACCTGTTGTGTAACTGACAGAGGACAGCAAATTAAATTTGCAGCAACGTGAGGTTGAGCGTTGTGCCTGGCATTGACCCTGACAGCAACCCAGGCCTGGGCGGAGGTCAGAGGTTGGAGGTCATTGTGGACCCAGCTGTATATTTATTCAGTTTCTCTTGGTCTGGACCAGCTGGGCCTTCATATGTAAACACTGAGTAGAGAGCTCCAAGTGTCTGCTGTCAGTGTGTTAGTGACGGTGCGACAGAAGGTGTGAGAAGAGTCAGGGAAAGTGACTGCGCGTCTCCTTTTGTACCCTCTGAGGGAAGCTCATGAGTGACTCGGGCCATTTATCAGTCACTCGCCTGAGCAGAAAATGACAAGCAAGTCGCAGGTCCCATCAGACATTTCTTGTGCTGATGTCTCCACAAGACACTATGGGGAGGACTCCCCCAGGGCAGAAGTTTCTGAGTGATGCGATTAAAAGCGGTTTCAAATCCAGCCTTTCAACGTGGGAACAAAGCAGTAACTCAGGAGCAGGTTCCCCAGGACCCCGCCCCAGCTGTTTCAGTTCAGTGCTGGCACCTGTAGGGGCCACGTCCGTCTGTCTGTCCGTGGGACAGTGGGCGGCAGAGCCACCCAGCCGGGGGCTCAGGCCCACAGAGAGAGCCTCCCTGTGGCCCTCCCTGCTTGTGTCACCTTGAGCAAATGACCCCATGGACATTCAGTTTCTTTGCCTGCAAAATGGTAGATACCTAAGTCATAGTGTTGTTGCAAGAAATAGCGTTACCTAGTCGTTAGTGTTCTCAAAAGCTTACAGAACAGTGCCGGCATGTAGCAGGAGGCCAGTTAAGAAGAAGAAATAAGAACAAACACTTTCGTGCTTGCTCTGTGCGGCGCTGCTTAAAGAATTGTAAGTGTATCTATCATGCAGTGAATCGTCCCCCAACAACACTAACACAAGCACCAATATGATCTGCATTTTGGAAGTGAGGAGACAGGCACGGCGGCAAGTCCCCACACCCAGCAAGGGAAGGAGTCAAGCCTCCAACCCCAAAGCCCATGCTCCTCACCAATAAATGGTGACCACTGTCTGTCCTGAGAATGACTCACAGAAGACAAGACCATAGTGACAAACTGGCCGTGGCCTTCCTTTCTCCTCTCTCCCCCACGCCAAGGAATACCTCCCTGCACTCAGAGAGAAAGCAGGCTTCTAGGAGCTCCTAAGCCCTGCAGGGGTGGCTGAGGCCACGCTAAACGGTTCTAGGCCAAGGGGAGATCATTCCAGAGTCTTTTCAAGCTTTGCTCTGGGCGCTGAACCTAACCTTTATTTTGTAACTGATTTACTCTACCCAGAAGTCAGCTTCGGCTACCTTCTGTGAGAACTCAGTAGACTTGGGAGATACTCGGCTGGCCAACCAGAAAATTAAGTAAGAAAGTCATCAGGCCCTGAAGCCTAACTCTCAAATGCCAAACGATTCAGAACAATGAGTCACTCTTTCAAAATAGGAACAGTTGTCCTCTAGTGTTTAAGTTCTTGCAGCATAAAATACTGTAACGGTTCTAAACACAGCATGAAAGCCTGAGTTCCAGTCTTGGCTCTAGCTGTGTGACCCTGAGAAAGTTTCTTAACTTCTCTGTGCTATAGTTGCCTCTTTTATCACATGGGAATAGTAAGAGGCTCTAGCTGAGACGTTGCTGTCAGGTTTAATAAATTAATATATGTAAGGATTTTAGAACATGCCTGGCACCTCACCAAAGCTACATAAATATTAGCTTTTCTTATTATTATTCTGTTTCAGTACATGTATACAGGCTTTGCAGCAATGTCTTTAAAGAATAGCTTTGCTGATGTTTTATTCCTTTTGAAAATGGTTTCCCTGTTTTTACCATCTCACTACCAGCCACCACCCCTTCCCTAACAATCCCCCTCCCCACCATCTCATCTTTTCCTTAAAAGCAAAGGAAATTACATCTAAAAGCCTCACGGAATTACAACACTCAACATGCTCATAAAAGTCAGGAAATGCAAAAGTTAGAATTCTCTGAAGACATTGACTCAGAATCAGGCTCTGAGATAGATTTCAGAGGGCTCACTGGCCCCTCCTCAGCAGCTGCCATGTGGACCTCCGCGGGCCTCTGGACTTGCCGTTTTTACCTTGCTCAGAACTCAGACTCAGGACTACCGCAAAGAGCAGGGGCTCTCAGACTTGAGGGAGAATCAGAGCGCCCTATGGGGTGTTGTGAAAACACCCCACGCTGGGCCCTGCTGACAGTTTCAACCCCATAGGTCTGGGGTGGAGCCTCATAATTTCTTTCTCACAAGTGCCCCAGGGAGGCTGATGCCTCCGGGGCATACTTTGAGAACCAATGCTATGGCCAATTCCCTGCACCTCCGAATACGCTCCCCTCAAACGCTACAGACCCATACCAGCTGCACCACAAACAATGAAGAAGTCTGTTCATGTATATTACTCCTCCATGTTTTGAGGAATGGAAAACAAATTCTATTCAAAGCCCAACACAGCCTCTCGACAAAACGCGACTCACCTCATTTCAGCTGCTTGCCTCATTCCACCCACCTTTATCCTTCCAGCCAGTTTCTGCCTCTATCTTTGCACAGATGGTCAGGATTGTGTGTATGTTTATACATCTCCAGCCCCGCTTGTTTACATGTACACATTTGTGTTTCTCCTTCTCCCCCATTAAACTATAAAGTCCTTGAATGTCTTTCTCTCTAAGGCTCCGTAGTCCCTGATGCTGAACACACAGTGGGTGTTTAATACACGCAGCTGACTGATAAATGTTGACTTTTTTATTGTACCTGGTAAGCAAAGTGAAGAAACAAATATTGCCATGAGAACTTTAAACTTTGCATCAGAGACCAAAGCGTGTTTATTTTTGCAGCATTAATGTAGCCAAAAGATGACTTTCCACTCACATGTAAATATGTGGTATGTTGCCAATGAGCATTTTAAATGCTTTGATGCCATTCTCAGAAATACCATCTGTGCATCTTCTTCTCACATAGTTATCAGAATGAGTAATTTAACATAGGGGAGTCTGTTGCATCCTTATTGGGAGTTACAAGAGAGATACAAGTTCTAGAAATATTAGCGTAATTGTCATCAACTTTTCTTTTATGGGACGTTCATGTACGTGCACAAGTACATCTCCAGCTCATCTTCCCAGGATTAATAAAGGGATGGTACTACCCCTGAGTACTTTCTGAGAGTCAATTATTAACCCAGAAGTTAGTACTATTACCATGTACTGATTTACAAGTCACATAAACTTAAATCGTCAATGGATGAGATCATTATTGTTTTAGCTATTGAACAGCTAGGAATTAAACTGCACCAAGTTAAGGACAAAGTATATTATCAGTCTTTCCCAAGCAAGCACAGGCTAGGAGAGAGCCAACCAGAAAGCAGAACTTCCATCTCCGTGTCCTCTGAGGTCCAGAACATACATTAACCGTAATGACATAGGAGGTCAAATATTTACCCAATTCTGTTGAGAGAAGTCAGTGTTATACCTACTCCCGGTTGATGTGATGATGTGTGGCCTTTTAAGGTTTTTTTTTTTTTTTTTTTTAAGAATTTGATGCTACATCTAACCTTCTTCTGATCCTATTCTTTTCTGATCATTAAATTAAGGAGAATGCTGCTGGTGCATTCTGAACACTTGGTTTCTTTCAGCTTAAATCTTTCTAAAGTTCAACCAGGGACCAATAATGAGTTGTAACTGAGAATAAGTGTAGGTTGTTTCTGAATTTTTTAAAAAGTGATTTCATGCTATTATTACTTTCATAATAAAATGTAGAGACATCTGGGTTGATTTCTTTCCCTGGTCTGATTCCCAGTGTTACTTTTATTCACCCAAGTCAGGTCTTGTTTTATAAAAGAAGCTGTGTTCATGCACTTGACCTAGCCTTTTCTTACACATACTGCATAATTACAGGCAGCACACTTCTTCCCCCTTGCAATTAATTAGTCTTTATTCCCCAAAGACATTAGGACAGTGGAGGATAAAGGGTATTCTTCTGTCGTTAAAGGTTAAAATCACATTTTGCCATATCACATATAGGCTTCAAGCCAGGCAGACTCTTTTTAAAATTTATGTTATTTTTTAATTGTGATATAATTAACATATAACTTCGTATGTGTTTACGATGCACAACGTGTTGACTTGATACATTTATATACTGCAATATGATTACCACTGTAGCACTAGCTAACACCTCTATCCCATCACTTAATTATTTCTTTTTTGTACCAGGAACAATTAAGATCTAGTCTCTTAGCAACTTTAAAGTTTAAAACGCAGCCTTGTTGAGTATAATCATTATGCTGTGCATTCGACCTCCATATCATATTTCTCTACTACTTGCAAGTTTGTACCCTTAGACATCTCCCCAATTCCCCTGCCCTCCAAGTCCCTGATAACCACCATTCTACTCTGTTTTACAAGCTCAGCTTTTTTAGATTCCACATATAAGTGAGATATATACTTAGCATTTATCCTTCTCTGTTCAAGCCAGACTCCTGGCTCATTGGTATGGCTTTATAACCAAAAAGGCAGGTGGTGCACATTAAAATATGCCAAGAACAGCTATGGTTAAGAAAATTGGGAAGTAATCCTGATCCTCCTCTGCTATTTCAGAAGCAAAGTTAAAACTGACTTCAAAGGAAACCGATATTCAGATCAATTCCAAGTAGATGAGAATTTAATCCAGTTCAACCACTGCTGGAAACTGTGGATAATATGAAAGTAATAGTCAACACAAACCCAGTCTTCATGAAAGTCAGAGAACACGAAAGGGATGATAAGAAGTCAAAACATTCATGGCAAAGTTCTTTTATTCTTTCCGGATTTTGTTGCAGTTTACTTCCTAAATTGTGTAGTTTCCAGTTACGAGGAGCCTCTAAAACTTTGGAATTAATAAAAGATTATAATCAGTAATGTAACTAACAGTGTGTTTTCATTAATAGACACAGATTTTTTTTAAATCTAATTAACAGTGTGTCAGTGAAGAAATTCTCCCTAAGAAAAAAATTTTAATCTTTTTGTGTGTTTACAAAGTTTAACTTTGTGGGGCAACAAAGAAAAGAACTAGATCTTTACTGAAACTCAGCCTATTTCCTGCATTTCAGTTATGGGGAGAATGTTTGCAACTTAGGGTTTCTGCAATTGGGCGTCAGGTTCTTTGCCACAAGGTAACAGTCATAGAGTGTTTGAATTTTTCACATATAAGTTAATTGGAGTCATTTTAGGCTGAATCTATCACAATTTCTATTTGCATGCCTCACATTTGTACCTGTAAGGTTTTTTGTTTTTTTTTACTCAGTTGTTGCCTGCTGCAAAATTAATTTCATCCCTACAAAAGTCTTCTCAAGTACCCAAATATATAATCTCATCCGCCAGCAAACTTAAAGAATCTCTCCAGCTATAACAGTTCCATGTGTTTCTAAAGATGTGTTCCTTTGAAGTACAATGCTTCCACAAAACATGCCTGGGAAACTTCAAATCCTGTGGTGGTGTTCTCCACTGCTCTGAGGGTACTATTCAGGGTGACACACATTACTTGGCTTTGCGGTGGCATGAAGTCACCCGAGCACTGGAATCAGCCCTGAGTTCGAGTCCCAGCTCTACTCCTCAGCATCTGTGTGATCTGTGAGATTTTATAACCCTTCCCACTTTCCTCATGTGATAGCCACCTAATGGGATTACAGTGAGCATTTGAGAAGCTGATGTAGGTAAGCCACTCTGAAGAGTGTCAACACATAGTATACTCTCAATAAATGGCACCTGCTGTTGTTATGATTGCTTGGTTGGTGTTCAGTAACTCCTCTTTTCACATCAGTTTTAAAACACGTGGACATCCCCCCACCCCCAGAAAAGGCTCATCCACTTTACTCTGCTACAACACACTGCCTCCCACTTGTTCACCAACCAACTGACCTTCATTCGTCCAGTGTACTTACAGCAATATCTAGTCCACAAGCATTTATCAAGTGCTCGCTTTGCACCTGGGAAAGAAGGTAACTCTTCCCAGTAATGCCATCCCTGCTTTTCGAGAGCTCACAATTTCATGGAAAATGACAGATTAAAAAAAAATACAACCCAGTGAAAAAGAATTAGGGAAATGGCAGACAAAGGAATCACCTCCATTTTAAAAGAGGGCATCTTGAAGGATGAGTAGGCGTCTGTCAGGTAGAAAGGATGGAGGCCAGGGGAAAATGAGGCTTCAAGCAAAAGTATTGGGTAAAGCAAATTATTAATCAGAAGTTGATTAAGGATGACAAAATCAGAACACAAGAAAGGAAACCAAGCGTGATGAGTACTCTTGCACCTAAGGATTGAGGGGGACACCAAGCGCTCTCTAGCTGACCACAAAAATAGCTCTTGGAGACCAGATTGTGTCTGTTACTCAGACCTTATATTTCTCTGCTTGCAAACCAATAGGCTTCGCTTCTATGAAATCCATTTTCTATACTGGCCACCTATATTTGCATGAGATATTGCTTCTTTTCTTCCAAATTTATATTCTTTAAAACATTTTTTTAATGTTTATTTATTTTTGAGAGAGAGACAGTGAGAGCCAGGGAGGGGCAGAGAGAGAGGAGACACAGAATCCAAAACAGGCTCCAGGCTCCAAGCTATCAGCACAGAGCCTGATGTGGGGCTCAAACTCATGAGCCATGAGATCATGACCTGAGCTGAAGTCAGATGCTTAACCAACTGAGCCATCCAGGCACCCCCCAAATTTATATTCTTTATCTACTAAGTCGTTTACTTATAAATACACATGATAATGGGGCACCTGGATGGCTCAGTAGGTTAAGCATCTGACGTCAGCTCAGGTCATGATCTTGTGGTTTCTGAGTTCGAGCCCCGCATCAGGCTTTGTGCAGACAACTCAGAGCCTGGAGCCTGCTTTGGATTCTGTGTCTCCCTTTCTCTCTGCCCCTCCTCTGTTCACACTCTGTCTATCTCAAAAATAAAAATAATAAAAACATTGAAAAAATAAAAAAAATTAAAAAAATAAATACACATGATAAAACCAAGGTGACTTTAGCAAAGAAACAGAAAACAAACAAAAAAAACCATGCTCCTCTAATATCAGCCCTTTTTAAAAAATGTTTATTTTTGAGAGAGAGACAGAGTACAAGCGGGGGAGGGGCAGAGAGAAAGGGAGACACAGAATGTGAAGCAGGTTCCAGGCTTTGAGCTGTCAGCACAGAGCCAGATGCAGGGCTCAAACTCATAAGCCACGAGATCGTGACCTGAGCCAAAGTCAAACACTTAACCGACTGAGCCACCCAGGTGCCCCTAATGTCAACCTTTTTGACATTTCTGCCTTAAGTCTGTAGTCTGTCCTTGGAATGGTCCAGAGGAGTATGTCAGTCCTCTGATAAGAGCTGCCAAGTTCTGTACACTCATTATGCACCAATTCCTTTCCCTCACCTCATGTAATCTTCCCAACAGCCTTATGAAGAGTGGTATCACTCCTATCCGCTCTGTCTATAAGCAGAGATGAAACTTGAGAAATTACTTGCCAAGACCACACACTCAGTCTTGACAAAGCATAGACCTGACCACAGGTCATCTGACTTCACAGCCGACACACCATCAGGCGTGGAGCAGCAGTTCCCTCTAACGGGTCTTGAACTGTGGCCAGACAGTAAGGGACAAGTTCACGGTCTGCTGGGAAATGAAAAAACAAAACCCACAAAGCCCACTATAATGACATCTTACCCAGAGACAAGTTTATTAAAGAATGACTCCTTGTGTTTATGTCTTACTTTTTTTTTTATATATCACACTGTCTGTCCTTTATTTTATGGGATGATGAAATTGAAGATGGTAGTTGCTTTCTTTATGATGTCCTACTTAGGAAACAAAAAACCCAAAAGCTGGCATCTGCTGTCAGTTTTTAATTTTAAAAATTTGTTTTCATTCCCAGAAACCCAAAATCTAAAATTTACTACTGGGTGAGAAAATATCTTCCTCCATGTAAGGCACATGTTTATCTTCTGTTGTCCACATGACTAGCCATTGTCATCTTGAACTTGCAATTTCTCATTGCCTGATTTTTAAGCGCTGCCACTTCCCTTCCCCAAACTTGGAACCATTTCTTAAATGCACTTATATTTACAGGAGGAGAGTAAGTGAACAGATAATATAATAGCTTGCTTCTACTGTGGTTTCCACAAGAGTGAAAATTCCAGGCTTTTCTTATCATAACCGGCTGGAAACATTCCATGTTGGAGATGTCAAGTCATAACAATGTGGTGGGGGGGAGTTCTGCTCTCAGAACTACACAGTTCTTCTACAGAAAAGACATTCTTAAAAGCTGTTTGCAATATCCTACATTAATTTCCTCTGGTAAGGCATCTCATACAAAGGGGTCTTATAAATGGATTAAATGTGGTTGGGCACAAAAGTACAGTAAGCCCTCTGTCAGATGCTCTTGAGGGTGGATGCCACAAACAGGGGCTTCCTTCATATGGGTTCCTTGCAAATAGCTGACTTGAAGTTTTGTGACCAGTAATAACCTCCTTAAAAATAAACCACTTATACCATCTGCTTAACAGTGCTCTATAAATTATACCGGGAATGTGTGGCTTTTCTACCCTGGCAAATGTCTTCCAAGTTGACAAAAGGAGAGACAGAGGGAGGAGGCAGAGGCTGGGCAGCACTAGCTCTTTGAATGCCATCACTGCACACCAACATTGTTATGGCCTCTGCCCACGCTCAGTGTCTTCCTCAGCAGGAATGCGTTTCAGATGGGGAAGAGCAGAACCCACCTCAGCATTTCCGAGACCAAATGAATCGTAGTTGGACATGGTTAGGTTAGAACAGGCAGGTGGAGGGGCTAGAATGAGCCCTCAGACCTGGGGTGGCCAAAGAGGGTGTGGCTTGTAGCCTACCTTTGATGCCTAAGCCAGTTAAGACAGTGATGGAAGAGTGGAAGAGGGATCAAGATATTATTTTAATATTTATTTTATTTTTGAGAGAGAGTCAGACAGAGTGCGAATGTGGGAGGGCCAAAGAGAGAGGGAGACACAGGATCTGAAGCAGGTTGCAGGCTCCAAGCTGACAGCACAGAGCCCTGATGTGGGGCTCAAATCCATGAACCACGAGATCCTGACCTGAGCTGAAGTCAGGTGCTTAACTGACTGAGCCACCCAGACGTCCCTATTTTTTTATTTGAGAGAGGGACAGAGAGAGAGACAGAGACAGAGAGACAGAGAGAGAGAAAACAGGGCATGGGGCAGAGGGAAAGAGAGAGAATCTTAAACTCCATGCTCAGTGAGGAGTCTGAAGTGGGGCTCAATCCCACAACCCTGGAATCATGACTTGAGCTGAAATCAAGGGTCAGATGCTCAACGAACTGAACCACCCAGATGCCCTAAGATATTATTTTTCATATCTGACAAGTTAGAAACTACTTGGACCAGAGACCAATGTGGTTTTTCTATCTTCCCTCAAAATGTACATTCAGGTAAATCCACAGGGTAGAGTGAGATCTGCAGAATAGTTACTGAATCGAACTTAAATCCGTTGGGAGGTGGCATAACTCAGATTCCACTGAGAATTCAAGAGAAACTGGCCACATGTGAGCAATTTTCCCAACAAACTTATCACTGAGCAATGTGGGGCTCTCATCATCTCACATTTCTCTTCCCAGGAGAGACAGGAGACGGCCATTTCTCCCCTGAAGCCCCCTCAGAAGGAAAACTGGTTGGAAACGGGTGAGGAAGACATGTGGAGAAAGGAACAAACAAGAAAGTGCAGCAAATAGCATCCAGAAGATCTCTCCAACAAGATGACAGCTTCTGTAAAGTGACAACTTCAAAATCCCTCCAAACCCAAAAAAGCTGGCTGAGGCTACCTCTCAGATGGTAAGAGAAACAATTTTGTCCGACACTTATTCTAAAGTGCTGTGCCTTGAATCGCAGAATTATATAGTTTTACTTGGCTTTTCCTTAGTTAAGTAACACAAGCAGTCGCCAAGCTAATATATAAAACTTAATTGAGTCTTTCTCTTAAAGTTTTTTTTTTTTTATTCTTTAAAATGAAGCCAAACATGACAACAAGAGGTATGAAACACTCCTCAGAAAGAAAGCCCTGTGTTCAGGAAATTAGAAAATTAAAAGGAAAAGAAAAATACTTGTACTTACACCAAATAAACCATATTATATTAGCATCCAAGCCAAGATTTTTCTCAAGCAAAGGGCAGGCTCATTTGAAATTCAAGTTGCCATTCTTTGCCCAGTCAGTAATCTCTTTGGTCAGTCATTATGTCCTGAAGTACCAGAAGGATGTCCCACCACTGGTGGCAGCTGGCTGCACTCTCTCTGTGATTTCAGTCTTCAGAGGAGTGTGTTACATGCGTGTGTGCTTGTGTGTGCATGGAAGGGGCCAGCAGTAGCATTCAGGAGCACCCAGGAAGCATTTCAGGTGCTGCGCCTGAATGTTAGAATGAGATGCGTGTCATCACGCTGTGAACAAGCTTTGGGTCCTGTGAGCAGGAGGGCTGCTAGCAGCCTTTCGACACCCTCTCTCCTCTCTGGGGCACTGTCAGCCCTCCTGCACGCGAGGAAGGGGAAAGAAACCAGAGGTGCATTGAGCCAGAGGGAGACACTGTGCACACAAGGGAGACTGAATTCCAGCTACTCCCAAATCCCGCATGATTTGTTGTTCTTCTTTTCAGAAGATGATTCAAGGGAAAATTGGAGCTGATGTTTAGAACATATGAATGTCAGAAACAAACAAAAAAAAGAACATCTGAATGTCAGGATATTGAGCCAAAGGTAGGTCATTGGGAGAAAAGAATAGATGTGACCCAGAGTCACTCGGATACTTGTCTTGGCTGAATCCAAACTCAGACTCTCCAATGTTGCACCTGGTCTTCAAAGGGCAGCTTCTGGCTGACATCTGCACACTTCTGGGCTCTCGCTATCATCTTGCAGATATTTATTTGGATACTCGGGCCTCAATCTTTTTCAAATGGTTTTTTAAAAATATCTTATTTCATCAAGTTTGAGAACCACAACTGCAGGAGAACTCAGTCTAAAAGCCTACTTTAGTTTCCCTCAAACTTATCACACATTTCCCCCTTCTTCCTTTTATTCTAGGATTCCCTAAGCCTCATCTCCCTTATTCCATTCCTGTACCTTATTCAACATATGTTCCCTGGGACTTGCAGTGAATTCATCCCTTTTAAACCTAGAAATTTGCCATTCTTGAAAACTTCTCAAAGCAACATTCCTCTGATTCCAACAATCATATAACAAACTCCACTTATAAGCAGAGCACCCCATTCTGCTTTGGAGACCAGGAGAGCATGCCACTCCTATGTATTTAGTTTATCTATTGTTGCACAGCAAATTAGTCTAATACCTAACAACTTACACAATAAACATTTATCATCTTATTGTTTCTGTGGCTCAGGAACAGAGAAGCAGCTTAACTTGGTGGATCTAACCCACAAGGCTGCCCATCAAAGTGTGGGCAGGGGCTGGAGTCACTTCAAGATTCAACTCAGAGGAGGATCCATTTGCACACTCACTAACAGGTACCTTTCTGCAAGGCTACCTCCAACCTTCACCATGTGGTCTTTCACCCTCTAGGGCCTCCCCAGCAGGATAGCCTGGGCTTATTTACATGGTGGCTGGTCTGGTGGATGGGAGCTGGCGGGGGGGAAAGGAGAGAGAAAAAAGAGAGAGCGAACAAGCAAGAGAACATGACCAAGATGGATGTCAGTCTTTTTATAACCTTATCTTGGCACTGGCACCCTATCATTTCTGCCACAGAAATAAGTCGACCCACTCTTAAAAGGAGGGGAATACACAAGTCATGACTACCAACAGATGGGGATCACTAGGGGTCATTTTAGAGGCTGCCTACCACACCCTGCCAGGCTCCGTATCTCGTACAAAGATGAGCACATACAGATACAGCATTTCAGGAAGCTCTAAGAAGCTCTTCAACAATGCTAGAAGGGAAATGCTGTGAAATGGTAGAAGAAGAGAACTTAATTTCATTCAGGAGATGTCGGAAAGGCTTCTGGAAGAAAGGCAGATGTGAGCTAAGTATGAAATAGACCTCAAGAAAGGCATTCCAGGAAGCCAGGATAGCGTGAGCAAGTGGTCTGGAGTTTGAACAAGCACCAAAATCACCTGGAGGGCCATTTTATGGGTTTTTAAAATGTTTTTATTTGTTTTTGAGAGAGAGAGAGACAGCATGATCAGGGGAGGGTCAGAGGCAGAAGGAGACACAGAATCCGAAGACAGGCTCCAGGCCCAGAGCTAGCTGTCAGCACAGAGCCTGATGCAGGGCTCGGAGCCACAAACCGTGAAATCATGACCTGGGCCGAAGTCGGATGCTTAACCGACTGAGCCACCCAGGTGCCCCACCTGGAGGGTCATTTAAATGCAGACGGCAGGGGCCCACCTCCAGAATTGCTATTAAGCAAGTAAGCGGTTCACGTTGGCCCTGCTGACGCCCTTGGTCCAGGGACCACAATTTGAGAATTGCTGAGCAAAGGCTCAGGAGCAGAGCATATTTGGAAAAGTGTCAAATAGATCTTTTTATTTGTCAATTTGGACTGATTCAATTAGTTTCAAGATCCTCTTAGAATCAGTGGAAATGAAAGGCATTAGTCTGTAGTTAATGAATGCCAACACTATCCACTTTTAATGCTGGGAGGGATTCAGAGAATCTAAAGCCATCATTTTACAAATGAGGAAAGTGAGGGTAGGGGCTGAGACGGGGAGAGTTTTCTTTAAAATCTGATGGATTTTTCTGTGGCTCCCTCACTCAAGGGCTCCTGAAAGTAATATACTAGAGTCCTTTCCTTTCAAGTCTGAGTGCTTTCTATTTGAAATGAGCTAATAAGGAGTTTGTGATCGACTCTCCCAATAGAATACTCATCCTCTATAAAATGCATATGCTCGTACTTTGGTATGGAAAGGAGGCTGAAAGACCTCTCAGAACACCTCTGGGTCCATTACACAAGTTTCCTTGTGTAGAAGGATATGTGTAGTTCCTGCCAGGCTGCCCGCCATGAGCCTTCCCTGCGCCTCTGCCGTCCGTGAGCCTCACTTGTCCTTTCTCTTCCACAAAGCCTCAAGCGTACGAAGTTGGATGCCTAAAATTCTCAGCATCTGGGATGCTGTTTCTTTTAAAGTCTAAATAATTAGTAAACTCTAAGTGTAAGCCAGGATGCATCCATCTTGACTCCCAAAACCTGCTTTCTTTGGCAACAGGGTAGTGAAACCCTGTAGTTTATTCCTTGCAATGTGTGCACAAAATTAGCTTGGTGCCTTTGTTCTGTTCTCTGAGCTTTTGTCGCCTTTCATTTGGCCGTGCTTAGAGAAACAGGACGAAGATATTTAAAAGGAGCACAAGGGAATGTCGCTTGCACGTGCATTTGTGTCATTACTCCCGTCTCCCTGACTTCCTGTCACTCTTCCCCCAGCTTATCCCTCCATCCCACTCTGACATAGATTCTTGCTCCAAAAGCAGAACCAAAAAGTCAAAAGGCAACTGAACTGTAACCCTCTTTCCACTTGTGGTTTCTGCGTCGCTTTGCAGAATCACAGGTGTCACTTCAATTGTGACATTCTGAGAAGTCCTCGAGCTCGCCACCCACACTTCCTCCCAAGGGCAGGACCTGTCCCGAGCTTCAACCTTGAATGAGAAGGTAAACTGCAGACGGACTGAGGTTACCCAAAACCTCACTGCAGCTTCTCTCACGCTCAAACCTGGTTTCAGAGCGTGCATTTGCTAACTGGTACGAAAGCATGCCATGCAGCTAATGTCTGCTTGAAAAGCTGAGAGGTGAGAATGGCAAACTGTAAATCCATTTTATTCACTGCCTTTACCAATTCAACCACAAATTGTTTCCTCTTCTCCCACTGAGCACCATTTAATGAGCTGTATCAGGCGTACAATGGAAGCAGTGAACCACAGATGGGAAGGGAACATATCTTGTGAGCAAGCACACGGGTCAGACCGTGCCTTCCCCACTTCCCAGCTCTTTGGGTTTGGCCAAGTTACTTAACATCTCCAGACCTCAGGCTCCTCACGTGGGCCTTGGCTTCCTCACCTAAAACGGAGGTGGTAAAGCGGGAATGTTGTGTAGATCACAGACTCCGTGTGAATACAGCAAGTGTTCAAAAGTGGTAGTTATGAAGGACTACGCAATAAATTCAACACGTGATTTCTTGCCCAAAGAAGGTTGCAATCTTTGTATACATTGTTACCAGCTTCATTTTGTTCCTTTAGGGTTCAGAACCACTTTTGTGCATTCTCCTCTTAATTCCAGCTCAACTAGAGAAATCTAAAGGTACCTGAAACATTTGTCCCGGGTCAACCTCTGACTGAAAACCTCTGCATTGCGCTGACATGCCCAGTGTGCTTCTTCCAACGAAGATCACATTAAGCACGATGTTATTTTCTAAGCCGTTAGTAGGGAACTGTCAGAAAGGAATCATTCCCTGTATCTTCCGGGGGTTGATAGAAAAAAAAGAAGTAAAAAATGTTGGAGGCTGAAGCATCAGCCACTGACATATATTCATCTGTAACAAAGATGACTTTTTAAAAAAGGAATCTGTGGTGCACACAGACATGGAAAGAAAGACACTTTGGCTGTAAAATCCCCCCCATCTTCTCTGGGGAGGCTCATGCCTCCGCCTGCTGTTCATCAGCCTTGATTTTGATGGGGCGATTTTTAGTCAGCTGCCTCGATCATTTTGGCACAGACAAAAATCCTTTAAAAAATGTTACACTTCATCAAAGTGTATCATGAGACTTCACGGTCATTATCTCAATGGCCGCTCTGATGTGCTACAATTGGCAGAGACACAAACGGTAGGGGGTGTATGAGAAGAAAGCCAGCGTTTCTTGTGGAAAGCTGGCAAGCCTCGCCAAGCTTCTGTCAACAACTCCGCGGTCTGATCCGATGCACTGAGCGTGCTGATGATGCTCTTGTTTCTGGAGGAAGTAAACAAGAAAATGAATTCCACTGCGCAACACAGCCTCTTTGTATCTTCAAAATGGTGTGACTGGACTCGAGCCAGCCGTGTTGAAAGTTTGGCCATTTATGTCATCAGGGACCCAGTACTGATGGAGGCTTTGATTGCGACTTGGACCCAGCTATAAGACCCTTCAGGGGCAGCCACGCAGCAAATAAAGGCATTGATTGGTTGTTGGGTCAATTTAGCCATAAGGGTACAGAGCATGGCTCTTTTGAAAAGCCTAATGGATTAGCTACACAACCAGTCCCACTGTAGGCCTTATTTTTCAAGTAACTTCATGACGGTTTTCCAGCTTGGCAGGGAGCTAACTCTTCCTCCAGAGCGAGCTTCAGAGCAGTTCTTGTTATCAATAGTGGTGCTCAAAGGATTAGACACAGCGGGCTTTACAATTTAATGAAAACAGCTGTTGAAACAACAATTAAGGCAAACAATAGTTTGCATGGAAAACTATTAATTATGTAAAGTTATGCAGAAAGTGGAATACCCTTTTATTCAGGGCCTTCTAAAGCGACTGAGCTGCCTTCCCTTCCACGGCTCTCAAGTGTCAGGAAGTGGGGTACTTGTAGGAAGCGGCTCCATCGCGTGTGCGTTGAATGTGAGCAGAGCTCCTAGCTACCAGTTTGCCGCAAAGCGAGTCATGGGCAGAATATTCAGGAAAAGAAGATCAGTTAAACTTACATTACCTTGGGTGCCTCAGGTTTTTCTGACTAAGTCAGAGCTGTGTTTTCGTAAGTCTCTGAAATCCAATGTATGCCTTGTGGTTGGGATCTCCATTTTTGCTTTAAAACAAAACAAAACAAAACAAAACAAAACATCGCTATACTATGCCCCCTTTCTGGCCCTGAAAAGTTATTCACAACAACATGATTTTCTAAGTCATTAGTAAGGATCAGTCAGAAAGGAATCCTTCTGGGGGAATGCTGGGGTCCCTTGCTCTTCAGACTAAGAAAGTCTTCATTACATGAGGATGGTCTGTCTTGGACTCAGACGTTTCTCTTCCACCTCCTCACCTCAAGCCTCTCCTCTCTCCTTCCCCTCTCTGCTTGCTGGGGCTTTTAAATTCATTGCTTCTCTCCTTGCAGTTTCCATCCTTGACTAACGGTGCTGGGAATTGACTTATGGCCCTTTGCCTATGCTGTGTTCCACATCTCACTTTGCTCCCAGTACGGGAATCACCAAACCAAGCAGTCCCATTAAGAAGGTTATTAACTGTATACATAAACATCGCCTCCTGCCTACAGTTAGATTTATTTCTCGTCACTTCCAAGTAACTGGTTTTAACACTCTTTCCAGCACACGCAACACCTTTTATTTGACTATATTGTTTTAGAAAGGCCTTTGGGAATTTAGTTAATTTCATGCTGGAACTTATTAAGTGGGATTTGACACTCTTTGATAATTCCAATAAACCATTAGTCAAGTCTCACTCCCTTCAGGGAAGGAATGAAAGCTTTATTAGTCATAGGGTCTCTATTCTAAACATGTCACTGGAATTTAGTAGTGCATCTGTGTTGAAATGCAATTGACTTTGTGAATAAATAGAACTTTCCCTGAAACTACAAGAAAGCTGTCATTGGCTATCAACGGTAAGAGCGCATGTGCCTTTTTCAGAATATTCTCCTTAGATTCACCTATGCAGTTTGAAATAACTTGATGAACTTGATTTACTGACCTGGTGAATGTTAATGAAATGAAATGAACAGCACACGTGGGTGCAGGCATACATGCACACACATGTTCACAAATTCTCTCTAAAGTACTTGGTTTAGTCATTTCTTTCACCCAGGATATAAGAATAAAGAACAATCTCCTTCCCTTCCATGGATAGTTTAAAAATCTTGAGAGATCATATCTCTAGAAGGCCCCAGAACATAATTGAGTGTGCAAATGAAATTCATTACTAGGGTCGCAAACAATAATCCAATTAACATGTATTTGCGTGATGTCTTTAAAATCACTCTAAACTCAAAATCCCATTCGTCTTTGAAGTATAACACGAAGTGCCATGTCCCAGCACACTCCAGTCCACACTTCACACTGGAGAGTACAAAACAGCATCGACTTTGCAAAAGCAATTATTCCAGTTATCCAGATGTGGTTTTTCAATCATTCTAAGAATTTTTTTTTTTAGCAGTTCATATTCCGTGGCACCACTCACAGCTCTCATGCTGGCACGGTACTTACATCTCTTCATTATTAATTCAGCTCATGGAGCTTAATTGGACAAGGCTAGAGCGAATTTGACAAACATCACAGCAGCAGAAAAAGCAATCACTCTTTCAAGATGAAAATTTGTTTGATGTCTTACTGTGTAACTCATTTACTCTCCTCGGGAGTCATGTGACCTGAATGTTAATCAGCCATTGATTGGTTTCTCTCCTTGGACAGTCACGTGACTCGAATATTAATGGGCTGGCACTCGGTAGCTGTACTGTTAGGCAACCTTGTGATTGGCTGCCAGGTTAAGATACGGAGATAAGTGGGTGCTTGATGAGCACTTGACAGAACTTCACAGAAAATTAAGGCCCTAAAATAGCATGAGAAAGTCTTGTCAAATCAAGCATGATTATCATTGAATGCTTAAGGAATTCATCATCTGCATGAAATTGATACACTTCAGCGCCAGCAGGCCCTGTAGTCAGCAGGGACTCATCAGATTTTTATTTATATGTGTTCACCAAATCACATTAATTCTGAGAGCTAAAACATGCTAAGGATGAAGGTTATTTTCTGTTCAATCTAATTTATCTATGACAATAATCATCACTAATAATGTGTCAAATTGGATTGCAGTCATTTTATGCATGCATGCTGATTTGGAAAATAGTGTTAAACCATCCTGTGGTAATTAACAACCGGTAAAGGTATGCTGGGGCCTGAAGTAATCAGCATATCTAGATGGAAAATTAAGTTTTATAGAATGGATTTATAGATACATATCCTTATTTAATTCGGAATATAAATTATTCCTGGTAAAAGCCGACATCATTTTTATAACACCATTAAAGCCAATAACCATTGAGGGACTCGCATCCTTAATTTGCTCCATCCTTCATTTTTTCTCTGATTTTCTGTGGTTAACTTTCTAATGGGTGTCACTTCCTTTTTGACGAGTCCTCATTTTTGTGGAGTTTGGTAGGGCTAAGAGATGAATGAATATGCGCTGGTTTAAGTGTTAATCATGGATGAAGGACGTGCATCATACCTCTTAACACACAATGCCTTCTAATTATTGGCGGGGGTTGGAAGGTGGGCATGGGGAGAATACAAAGAAGGAGGTGGGGCCAGACTTTGGCCTTTTAGTATTTCTCTATTATTTCTCCTCACAAAGGGACAATAGGAAATTTTGCAGATTAACTCATAAGGGATTAATGTTTCTTGGGGAATCATTTAAGCCTAAATTGCTTTCATTGAAATACTTTTTATGGAACAGAAGTTGTTTTTGGTCTGTTTTTTTTTTAAGTAAACTCCTGCGTTATAGGGCATTATTGGAGTAATGGAGTCCAGGAGTAATGAGATCTTACAGAAATGTTTATACCCTTTGGTGAGCATGGCTGAAATGTTCGTGGCTGAAATGTTTCAGAGGAGAATTATGTCTCAAAAAGAAGGGGAGAAATAAATGTGTATAAATGTTGTTTCTTCCCACCACCATCCCTCCCCCCCATCTTAATCTCCTGAGCCACCAGGACGGCCCCTATTCTCTGCCCCTCTCTCAGGAGGTCTCTTTATTGATTAAATGAATCTGCTCCAAAGGCTGGCTCCCAGGCTCTTTGATCTAATCCGATCTGATTTTATCCTATCGCTTCAGCAGGACATCAGGGAATTAACAATAAGCAGCTTTACCACAAGTGTTTAATAACTCAACACAATCTCCTTATGGCTCCGAGCTGCTCATGTTCCCATCCAGTCCATGGCAAACAGTGTAACAGATTGGCCAACCCCCCTGAACCTGAGGAATTTTCATGCACTGTGAAACTAATCGCTTCAAGTTCCTTCATAAATCACACAAAGCAGATTTTAGCATCTTAACAAATTGAAAAAAAAACATACACACAAACCCAAACAGGCAGAGTAGGGGGTGGGGGGTGGGGACGGCAGAGAGCATTGACTCTCCAGCTAAAAAGGGGGTGATTTGGGGGCGGCTGGGGTTTAGTATTCCAGAGTGGGGAAGGGGCAGATGTAAAATAACTTCTGTCTTCTCATGCAATATGTTTCTCCTCTCCTTACATTTTAACATGAATGAAATAATTTGGGCCAGCTCAAACCTAACAATGCTCCAAGCTTACAATGACCTTATTATTATTTTTTTCACTGTGATGGAAACGATGTGGTTTCAACAACAGGCCCCTTATTGTTCCTCTGACAGCCCTTGAAGTATGCAAGAAGCACACAATTAAACAAGGATTGTGCCTCCTGCATGGTGCGGAAAGCTGAGATGTTAGGCTGAGATGGTATACGTCCCTTGGACTTCAAACTGGCACACATGCATAAAAGGATGTCTAAAATGATCACTCAATTACAAAACACCATTCTTGAAATGTCCTCTTTTACATGGAGCTGCCCCTGTCTATACATCCCTATCTCTAAATGACAAAGGCAGAATCCACTTATCTTCCTCATCACCACCACCAAAAAAAAAAAAAAAAAGTGCAAGGATACGCCTGTTTTATATATATATAAAATCATGAGCACATGGGTAAAGGTGAATCTCTCTGTTTCTGAGGCAGAAATGTGGACACCATGGCACACCCTTATGCCAGAACTCATGGAGCAGGGAGCCTGTGAGAAAGTGGGCGGGGAAACTGCCAGATTATGAGTGCCATGGGGAGAATATCACTCCAGCACTAATCTCAAATAAAACATCTTTTAGTTGCTCTATTCAATACCTACTGTACATCAGAATCACCTATAAAAACAGGTTTCATTGCAGAGAAACAGCCCCATCTCCTCACCTCTGTCACTGCTCTCTCCATTACCTTGGCAGTTCTGCGATTTCTCGCTACATCAACAGAGTAACCAAGTACCCTCTAACCGAACATCTGGGGGCAGAGGGAATTTTATGACTTTGGTTTAGACCAGATTACTATTACTAGGGTGAGATCTTTTTCCATATCCCCGGGGCCCAGAGTACTTACAAATTCACTCAGATACAGCTGGATGCTTCATTATTGCTTTTCTAAGTAAAAACATTTATTTTTATATCCTTATATCCTTCTCCACCCATATTCATTCATCAGGATTTATCCAGATTTTTCCCACACTATATGAGTCCAACATTTTGAGACATCTCCTTCTCCACGCTCCCTCCCTCCCTCCAAAATGTCTACTCTGATTTTGTGATCTACTCAATATGGAATGGCATGCTAACATGAATAGTGTTATTATTTCCTCTTTGGAAATGCCTTTTGCCTTATTCCCTGCCCCCCCCCCCCCCCCCCCCTAAACTATGTCATAACAGAAAAATCCCTGTGAAGTTTTCCAAAGAACTCTAGGCTGCTTCCAGACCCTGGAACTATAATTATGCCTTGTGAAATTANGCCCCCCCCCCCCCCGCCCGATAAACTATGTCATAACAGAAAAATCCCTGTGAAGTTTTCCAAAGAACTCTAGGCTGCTTCCAGACCCTGGAACTATAATTATGCCTTGTGAAATTAAAACAGAAAGAGCATCCCTGCCAACTGTGAGTGCCCCTGTTTCTATCACAAAGAGATAGCAAAATTGTACTCAGTAAGGTTCCAGCCAAAGTAATCGACAGGGGAGCCTGAACTCAGCTCTGCTTTCTAAACATCGTCCCCGGGTCAGAACTGAGAGCCCGGGAAAGGAAAACAGGGGAGGGGATCCCAAGCCAGAGACCTGTTGACTTTTCCTGCCTGGGCATGATGTCATGGAGGCTCAGTGACTTCGGGGTTGGTGTTGACTGAAATCTTGTTGCACACTGAGATCCAGTGCTTCTACGGGGGAGCTTCAGACCTGTCACTGCACTGCGCAGTAGCCTTCAGATGTTCTGAACTCCTGCACTCGCACACAAAAGTCCAGAGCAAGAGCACGGGGCCAGGGTGTAAACACATTCCTGACATCAAGTAGTACAAAGAGGGTTCTTCTGCTTGCAGTTCAGCCACCTCACAAGCTTGTCTTTCTTTGGAGCTTTCTTTACAGGCTGTGCAACTAGCACATAACACAGAAAGACAGACAGAGACAGAGAGGCACAGAGAGAGAGAAAAGAAAGGGCACTGAGGAAGAAGGGAGGGGGGATGCCAAACCAAAGCCACAAGCTGAAAAAAAAATCCCTATAAAATTAAAGTGCATTATGTTTTTGTATATTTTCGAAATGTAGCCAAACTAAGCCATTAAATGAGGATTTTGTTTCACAAAGTCTGCAAACTATTCAACCGCTAACCCACTATACCAGGAATGTGGTGCCAACCAAAATATGTCAAGATTAGTAGTACTCAATAAAATCTCAAAACCAAATGACATGCAAGCTGTATTTCATGATTAGAGCGCTTCCTTATGTCAAGGAACATACATATTAACTTGTTTAAACACAGCGATGGGCTGTCACTCTGTTTGTCAAAAGCAGAGGAAGGAGAATCTAGTGCTTACCAAACCCGTCCAGATGATACTTCATGCTTTCTATCTCCCTGGCAGACAGCATGGACACCATCCAATTAATCTTTACATCATCTGAGAGAAGATGAGCTGGGGGAAGGAGGGAGGGAAGAAGGAAAGGAAGGAGGGAGACAGGGAGACACCACTTCCCACTGTACAAAGCAGGGCGGTGATACCAGGATTTATAATTGCCTTGCCCAATGTCCTAACACAAGCATAGAATTGGGATTGGAATTGAAATGCTTACTTTTTTCTACCCAGTCACCAACACTGCAAGATGCAAACACCTTGAATCTTTTCTTCAATTTTTTTAATGTTTATTCATTTTTGAGAGAGAGGCAGAGTGTAAGCAGGGGAGGGGCAGAGAGAGAGAGGGAGACATAGAATCTGAGGCAGACTCCAGGCACAGAGCCCGATGCGGGGCTCGAACCCGTGAACGGTGAGATCGTGACCTGAGCTGAAGTCGGTCACTTAACCAACTGAGCCACCCAGGTGCCCCTCTTTTCTTTTCTTTTCTTTTCTTTTCTTTTCTTTTCTTTTCTTTCTTTCTTTCTTTCTTTCTTTCTTTCTTTCTTTCTTTCTTTCTCTCTCTCTCTCTCTCTCTCTCTCTCTCTCTCTCTTTCCCTCTCTCTCTCTCTCTCCCTCCCTCCCTCTTTCCTTTCCTTTCCTTTCCTTTCCTTTCCTTTCCTTTCCTTTCCTTTCCTTTCCTTTCCTTTCCTTCCTCTCTTTTTTCATTCCAATCTTAGGAACCAATATTTGCATAATGCTTCAACTACTACAAAGGGCTTTACATTTTCTCACTGAATCCTCATCACTGTCCTAGTCATGTACGTTATTATCCCCTTTTTACAAAAGAGAAGCTCAACTCTCCCAGGGAGGAAGTGACATGTGCCCAAGCCGCTACAACCACACACAAGTAAAACCAGGGCAAGACACCTGTCTCCGGTCTCTGAACCAAATGGGACCCACACAAAATGATGCCTCTCTCCCAACACGGCACCTCTTTTTTTTTTCTTTTGCACTGAAGTGCTTGAGTTTGAGCTGGATTCTAAAAATGGAGAGGGGTAATTATCTCATTCTCTGACTGTCAACAGCACCAAGCTGCTGTGTGCTTCTACCAGGCAGGGGAAGGAAAGGGAGGCTGTTCTCTCATTTACAAAATAGGGTAGTAAGAGACATGATTATGTTAGGAACACCTGAGGGGCCTTTGGGGGTGGGGAGGCAAACCTGGAGCCTGCTTCATCTGTACACTTGTGGGAGCTTCGTCTCTTGTGGGAGCCTGACAAGCCGGGCCCCGATGCTGCCACAGTAGTCGCAGCAAGCTTCCAGCCGTAGCTGTCTCCCTCCTCCCGGCCCACCTGACCCCCACACCCACACACATCCTTGTTCTCACAGACCCTCTTCGTGCTAGGGAATCACTGCCGGCCTTCAGCCACCACAGCTGTGATGGAACAGAACTGGAATTCAAACCAGCTTCTCATCTGACACCTGAGAGTGCGGTTCCTTCCAGTGGTCCCCAGGGTCCTCACCCTGAGGGCGGCCAGCAGAGCCTCAGCGAGATGGTGGTGTCTATTCCCATGCAGCGACACCCTCCTCTGCCTGACGAGAAGCCAGGCCGTTAAAGATGCTGCTTGGCATCGTGATTTCATCCCCTGACACTCATCCTCATGAGCCTGACTCCAGTCATACCTAACAGGTGACTTCTGTGATGGGCTGGGCTGACATAAGTCCTCCACCCAAACTCAAATGTGCAAGCCTCAACCCCCTGTACCTTGAGAATGTGACTATATTTAGAGAGATGCCCTTTAAAGAGGTAAATAAGGTGAAATGTGGTCATATGGGTGGGAATTTATGCAACACGACTAGTGACCTTATAAGAAGAGGAGATGAGGATAGAGAGGAAAGGCCGGGTAAAGACACAGTTAGAAAGGAAGCTGCCCGTGGGAGGGCAAGATGGCGGAGAAGTAAGGAGCTCCGTACTTGCACTCGCGCCCATACATCACACAGAAAAGATCTGAAGACATTGGAAACCATACAAAACCTGAGAGATTGGGAGAAAAAAGACGCAGAATCCACTGAGAGAGCCTTCTAACGTGAGTGCGAACCGGGGAAG
>NW_024081570.1:722607-744369 GCF_003009895.1 Hyaena hyaena | reverse complement strand
CTAGCATTATCTATCTATTTCTCTTTCTATCTTCTACATAGCTATGTGCCAGGTGTCATGTTGTCAGGAAGAAGATGGATGTTATTTATTTTTTAATTGTTTTTCAATTTTAACTTTTCACTGAAGTATAAAATACATACATAAAGGTACATATTCATGAGTGTACAGTTCAATGAATTTTCTGAAACTGAGCACACCTGTGTAACCAGCACAACTCAAAGAAAAGAACGTCATTAGCACTCTAGAAACCGCTTGTGCCTTCTTCTAGTCACTACCCTCATGAAGATAACCTCCATCTTTACTTCTAATGACATAGATTAGCTTTCCCATTGTTCTGCAGTATACAAATGGAATCTCTTTGTCTGCAATCTCTGGCATCTGGCATTTAGTTTGGTCTTTTAACTATAACCAGAAGTCACTACAATTTATTGAGCTCTTGGTTACTACATGCCAGACACTATGCAAAGTCCTTTAGTGCATCATTATCACATTCAATCCTCACACTCACCCCATGATTAGGCATTAGTATTATCTCCTTTAAGCAGATGAAGAAATTTCAAGCTTAGGGATATTAATATATATTAATTCATCCAGCAGTAAATGCTGGCATGAGGATTCATGCTTTGTTTATCTGGCTTCAAAGCATAAGTTCTTCCCATGCAGGCTTTCAGGGATGTACACAAGGCCAAATGCTCCTGATCTACAAGGATCCGAGAGCTCAGGGAACACTGTCATTTGAAAGTGCGGTCTTACTTATTTTACTGTGATTATGCACTCACCTCTCATGCTAACTTGGACCTCACATTTAATTTGAACACTGGCTACTTTCCTGGCCATGCAACTTGATGTCAGGTAAACTGTAAAGTGACATGCAAGGTTATAGCATGTGGTTGAAGCATCTTTACTTCTATTAACTGAAATTAAGACAAACTTGCCTAAAGACATACTCATTAGAGAGAGCCTATGTTGCTCAGTGCTTTGAACACTCATCAAGCCTCTGATAGGTAGGAAGGAAGGAAGGAAAGAAGGAAGGAAGGAAAGAAGGAGGAGAGGAAAAAAAGAGAGAGAGAAAGAAAGTAAGGAAGAAGGGAGGAAGGAAGAAAGAAAGAAAATCAGGAAATTTGTACTGGCAGAATATTTCTCTGCTTCAGTATATATTTGGAATTTTCCATTATAAAAAAGATAATAAGAAAATGAATGGATGCTTCTCAGGACACAGGACCAAAGGTGTTTTCAACACTCTTTTCCCTGGTTATATATTCTAGCTTTTCTCTGTAGAATACATTTTGCATTTATAATATGACATACTAAATAAAAGATTAAGAAAGTTGTTCATAAAGCACATTTTACAATTCAGACTCATTTTCCTTACATAGGCAAATGTACTGCTGCCCATGAAAGACAGAAACCAGAATAATATTGAAATCACAAACAGCAGTTTGCCAACTGCTATGCATAAAACAATTTAAGCTGATAATTTTCCTTTCCAAACACCACCTCTTTCACCATTATCAGTGTTACTACATTGTGGTAAAGAACTTCCCATTCAAAAGATAATTTGGGGGAAATTATTAAGGGTGGGTTGATTGGGGAAAAATAAACATTTTCTTTGAGAAGTAAAATCCTAAAAAATTTGAAAGAGTATTTTTGGATTTCAGGGTGTTTCTGCCAGTTATTCCTATTTCAGCTCTGGGTATTTCTTTTCTTTTTTCTCTTTTTTAAATGTTTATTCATTTTTGAGAGAGAGAGACACACACATACACAGAGTATGAGCAGGGGACAGGCAGAGATAGAGGAGACACAGAATCTGAAGCAGGCTCCAGGCTCTGAGCTGTCAGCACATAGCCTGATGCAGGGCTTGAACTCATGAACTATGACATCATGATCTGAGCCACCCAGGTGCATTTCTTTTCCATTCCATCTTGGGAAATGTTATAGTCATAGAGGAAGATTCATAGTGATCATCATCCAAAGGTCAATATTTCTGGTTCCATAGCAAAAATGACCCAATATCTGAGATGAAAACCAAACCAAACCAAACAAAACACCTATGTGCAGAAAACAAGGCTGGTCTGATGGAACTCTGAGTTCTGACCACCAGAAAAATATCCTTAATATGGACAGACTCAGGCCTTTTGCAATCAAAAAAATTAAATGGCTTTAATATGATGGTGATGCAAAAATAGAAGAAGTGAAAATGGAAAATTTGCAGCTGAAAATGAAGAATGAGAAAAGTTTCCTCCTCATTTTTGGCTCAAAACTCAAACTGTTATTCTTCTTCAGGAGTTGCCAGAGTAGAACTGGGGAATGTGTGACAGCAAAGGTAAAGCAGGAGAGAGTTCTTGGGATGATGGAATTGTTGGACTCGAGCTTGAGGGGGTGTATACCTTAATTCTGCCTGTGTCAAAATTCATGTAACCAGCACCAGAGGGAAAGAAAGGGAAAAGGAAAGAGAAGTGAACCTTAGTGCATACAAATTAAAAATGTAATAGAAACCAATTTAAAGCCCCAAACATTCTAAACATCATAGTTGTTAGTTATATGGCCAATGTTCAAGAATTTTGAAAGGATTGATCCATTCTCAATGGATGGATGAAATTTTTTTTAAATTTACTTTTGAGAGAGAGAGAGAAAGAGAGAGAGCACAATCAGGGGAGGGGCAGCAAGAGAGGGAGACACAGAATCTGAAGCAGACCCCAGGTTCTGAGCTATCAGCACAGAGCCCAATACGGGACTCAAACCCATGAACCACGAGAACACGACCCGAGCCAAAATTGGATTCCCAACCGACTAAGCCACCCAGGTATCCACAGAATTACTATTTTAAAAGTGAAGATAGAGTAAATTATTGAAACATGTATTTCAAAATATACTAAAATTTTAAAAAGTGAAATTTATTTTCTAAGAAGTCAATATAGTGGGTATTTTGGGGGAGGAGGGAGCCATGGTTGGAAGGGGACACTCAAAGCTCTTAAAATAAGAGTGCACATTCTTATTTGAGTTTATGATTTATACTCAATCTACTTCCAAAAGGCATTTGGACTGGCTTATAATATAAGGTCTTTTGGGATGCTACAACATTCGAGGTTTTGCTCTGGATGCTGGTTATACAGATGTGCTCTGTTTGAGAAAATACATCTGACCCTGCACTTGTGATCTGTGCTCTTTTCTCAATGTATGTTATATTTCTATAAAACACTTTAAAAGGCAAATAATTTTGAAGTCTATCCTATCTTTAAAACCATATTACAAATGCCTTTTACCATTCAGTTGTAGGACAAAATTGCCTCTCCTGATGAACCAGTGTGTTTTCTTTCTTTCCCCAACCCCACACGAGCTAATGAGAATTAAGTAATCCATCATTTCTCATTTCTGCTTTAGTTGCCACAGGGATCTGGGTAAGATCTCCTGCTTAGCTCTAGGACCTCACTTATTCTGCTGGTCTATTTTTACCTCCCCCCACAATCCTCTGTGCATGACTTCTAGCTTTGTAGTTCTATTTTAATGATGTTATTATATATACATATGCTTTATATTATAAGCCAGTCCAAATGCCTTTTGGAAGTAGATGGAGTATAAATCATAAACTCAAATAAGAATGTGCACTCTTATTTTAAGAGCGTTACAAGCAAACCTTAAAAGAAAAATAAAACTCTTGCATTAAAATGAAATGCTACTGATCACTTGTTTTTCAATGCAACGCAGTCTCAATTGTGCACTAAGGGAGAGAAGCTACCTATCTTTTCTAGCTGAATACAGGGAATGGTAACGTTAACTTTGAGCCTGATTCCAAGGATTTTGAGAAACGTGTTACAGGTGCCCAAATATAAGAAAGAAAGTTAAAAGAAAACTCCTAGATGAGAGGAACAGTTCGTACCTCAGACTTTGGAGCTCAGTATTAAAATAAATAGCAGCTGAGTCTAATTTCATACATGAACTTTGCTAACTTAGAAGAAAATGAAGTGACTAGCAAGAGAATCTAAAACAAATGCAGCCATTTGCTCCTGCCCAATAACTGGATTTTCCAGTTATGAAATTCATTTCATTTTCAGTTTCAAGCATACTGAGAACAGTCCCTTGTAGGTTGAATCCACACCTCAATACACTGAGTATGGAGTTTACCTTTTTGGAAGAAAAACAACAAGTATTAGGACTGATGCAATAAAGTCCAAGTCTTGTATGGTTTGGGCTGCTCTGAAGCTGAAATGATAGAAATTTAAACCAGGAGATTCTTTGGGGATCGCCAGAGCTAAAAATCTTGAATACATTCTTATCTTTTCCTGGCACATTATCATTTCTTCTACTCAGTTTGAGGAAATCACCTTTAGAGCTTCTCTGTGATCTCATATAAAGATGAGGAAACTTAATCTTCAAATTCACCTAAAATATACTTTCATGAAACAATCCAAGTAAATATAACTTTACCTGGAAAATGAGAGGAAAGAGAGAGAGGGGTGTCTTCAGAACATATTCCAAAGTTTAGATAGTTCCAGAGAATGAAAAGAATGAAAAGAATGAAAAGCTGATGTGTCTCTCATTTTGTTGTTTCACTAGAATTCAGCATGTTTTAAAACATTTTTTTAATGTTTATTTATTTTTGAGAGAGAGAGAGAGAGAGAGAGAAACAGAGCATGAGTGGGGGAGGGGGGAGAGAGAGAGGGAGACACAGAATCTGAAGCAGATTCTAGGCTCTAAGCTGTCAGCACAGACCCTGATGTGGGGTTTGAACTCATGAACCGTGAGATCCTGACCTAAGCCAAAGCTGGATGCTTAACCAACTGAGCCACCGAGGCATCCCCAGCATGGTTTTTTAAACTGAAGAAATCATTATGAAATTCCATGTATGTAGCATTGGCTCAAAGTAGATACTACCTGGTATCTGCCAATGCTTTAAATTTTATGAAACTGAATATCTCTTTTTTTGGGGGGCGGTGAGGGGTCAATGATATAGAAAGATTTGTGGTTAGAGCAGCAGTCACAGAACATTTCCAAAAAAGGACATTTATTAATTATCCCTTCATGTGGGACAAGTGCCCAAGGTTTATAAATATCAGAAATGTGTCACATGTAAAATCACATTTAGCTACATCTTTTTGATTGGTTGAGATTCAAGAAAAACGTAAATGGATATTTGAGGGCCTCATGTTTTAAAAATTATTCTGTGTATCAAGTGAGAGAGTGCAATTGCTCAACTGCATGTTAATAAAATATTACCAAGGCATGATTCCAGTTAGACTAGGGTATACCATTCCATGCACTAGTTTCCTAAGGGCAAAGGGAAACAAGGCTGGAGGAAGTGAGAAGCCAGGGAAACAGGGATGGGGTGGGGAGTTCAGAAGGGCCACTTGATCAACTTCCAAGGCACACAAGTATGGGCAGTGTGTGGCTTAGGTCAAATCAGTACAACACATTTTAGGTTTATTTACAGATAAGGTTTCTTTTTCTTTTTTTTTTTTTTTTTAATGTTTATTTATTTTTGAGAGAGAGAGAAAGAGAGACCGCAAGCAAGGGTGGGGCAGAGAGAGAGGGAGACACAGAATCTGAAACAGGCTCCAGGCTCCAAGCTGTCAGCACAGAGCCAGATGCAGGCCTTGAACCCATGAACTGAGAGATTGTGGCCTGAGCTGGAGTCAGACGCTCAACTGACTGAGCTACCCAGGCGCCCTCTGATAAGGTTTCTTTACTGGAATTGTTTAAATCGCTGGATTTTACAATTTCTCACAGAATGTTACTATTCTACAGAATATGAGAATTTTTGGGCTCTCTAGATCCTAGACTGTCTTTTTCTTTCTTTGCTTAGATTAGAGAATTTAAAAAAGAAAATAAAAATATTTGATGATTTTCCCAAGAAATATTCCTCACAGAGCATAGTAATCTTGAAACCTGTACATGTGCTCAAACAAAAGGGCCACAGCAAGCCCTTCATACGATGACCCCAGTTTTATTTCCAGGGAAACAAACAAGCAAAGTTTATTTTCATTAGGAAAAATACTCTTCTGGTTTGGCCATCGGATGGCATATTATGCTGTATTAAAACATGATGTTCATCTTGTTTTGAAATGACAAGGCAAAATATATATAGTCTGTGGCTTACTGAAGAAATGGGACTGAAATGAAAGATGCCAAAACAGTGCAGTTGTTTTGAATCTGAATGGAGGGATGTTTCTTTCTGTGCTTTGCAGTGTTTTGCTTTTCAAAATTATTGTGCGGAGCTTATTTTCCTTTTGACTAACATGGCTTTGAAAAGTAGCCTTATGGTTTTGATTTCAGTACTTTTCAATTCAATGGTATAAGGATATTGTTAGCTCTATTTTGTAATAATGTAATTTGGTTAAGCTGTCCTCATTTTTAATTTCAGCTTTCTGTAGTTTAAAATGGATTTTCTTACATTTGCAAGGTCTTTGGAGAAAGGTTTATTCCTGGGGCTAAATCTTACTTCCACAGACTATGTGCATTGGTTTGATAGTTTGCTGACTTAAAACATCCACTCCATCAATTTCAGTAAGGTGGAAGTGAGTTTCTTTGTCAGAATTACTATTTAGATTCAAATGTAAAATTAATGTGGGCTCCTGTGCATTTATGAAAAAAGACATTATTTTTAAACTAAGAGCACACAGATTATAGTTAAGATAATATACTTTAAAGTCAGAATCACTGCCTGTTGGTATATAGTAACCAAATAAATGAACTTATTAGGTAAGATTTCCACATTCAGTTCTTCTGAGAAATTAGCTAAATTACCCAGTAGTTTCTCCCACACTGAATAAACTCTAGGTAGATTACAACAAATGTCAGTGAAGCTTGTTTTTCTTTTCATATTCTTCTTTGTCAGGCATTAACTGTGAAAATTACATGTTAGAAAAGGTTACTTTTGAAGACTATTTTACTTTGCATGAATACGTTACTAAAGGAATTATTTAATTATGGTTTTCCTTGCAAATTTAAAAATAAAACAAGAAATTCTCTCTTGGTGGCTAATGGGTTTATGATTTATAATAATGAACATTGATTTATGTAAGGGCTCAGAAAGTGTTCATGCTGCCATTTCCAGGAGACTTATCCTTTTACCTGAGAATTTGAGTGAATATATACTTTTCAATCAACATCTGTGCATGAAAAGTTCCTTTTTGTATTGATTAAACTGGTAAAAGCTTAAATTCTGTGGAAGGGATGTTTATCTGGATACAACATGGACTCACAGATTCTTTTTAAATTCTGTAAAGAAGTTAATAAGTTCCTTAAAGTTTGTCGGGTGATTAATAGTTCTAAGAACATACTGTGAAAAACACTGTCAAGACATACTCGCAAGTTTAAATAAAGTCTTACTTTCCGTGTTCATTTTCTTTTGCCTTAGAGACATCTGGCTCCTGTTGCTCTGTATATTTTATATTACCACTTTGACACCTCCCAAACAAATGCCTTCTATAACCTGCTAAAGACGAAGAGCACAATAAGCAATATTAATTTTTCTCCAGTAACAAATCTTAGAGAATCAAAATATCTCTCTAAGTTCCTTTATAAAGTGGAATATATGTCATCATATAAAGTTTATACTTTCAGATAAAGCTGGATATTTACAAGACAATTAGTAGAGTATGTTTTCCTATAACAGTAAATGTTAAATTTCCAAATTTCCAACAAACCAGGAAAAATTATCAAAAGGAACACAGTTATAAATGGAGACACACTTGTAAAATAAGCCAAAGGAAAAAAAAGTTTGGGAAAAGATATTTGGAAAATAATTATTTCTGTCTCAACCTTCTTGACTTGGATAAGTCCAAAAAGAAATCCAGAGATTATAACCATGTGATTATTTTTCATTTCAAGGACATCCAAACTGTTTCCAGCTATCTGCAGGCTGCCAGATGTATAAACAGCACCATGTTAAAAATAAAATAGTGGCTTCAGTAAGAAATACTTCTGTATTGACTACCGAGACCCAGAAATATAGATCAAAATATACCTTAAGGGTTAAAGTCTGTTAGCAGAATTTTTTAACTACCAGGTTTCTGAATATAGCATGCCAAGTCAGCAGGTTTAAGAAAAGATCATGATAATTGGTAGGAATAAAAATACAATATGGTGAAATGGAACAGAGAGTCCAGAAGTAGGCCCACATAAATATAGTCAACTGATCTTTGACAAAGGAGCAAAGTAAATGCAATGGAGAAAACATAGTCTTTCCAACAAATGGTGAATCAACTGGACATCCACATGCAAAAAAATGAACAGACCTTACACCATTCACAAAAATTAACTCAAGATGAATCACAGACATACATGTATAAAAGGCAAAACTATGAAACCCCCAGAAAGTAACACAGGAGAATATCTAGATGACCTTGGATTTGGAGGTGACTTTTTAGATATAACACCAAGGGCACTATCCATGGAAGAAAGCATGATCAGCAGATTTCATTAACATTAGACATTTCTGCTCTGCAAAATACATCGTTAAGAGAATAGTAAGACAAACCACAGATTAGGAGAATACATTTGCAAAAGACCTATCTGATAAAGGTCTGTTATCCAAATATACAAAAAACTTGAAACTCAAGAATAAGAAAACAATCCAATTAAAAAATAGGTTAAAGACCTTAACAGACACCTCACCAAAGAAGATAAACAGATGGCAATTAATCATATGAATAGATGTTTCACATCACATGTCATCATGGAAAACACAAATTAAAATGAGATGACACCAAACACATGTATTAGAATGGCCAAAATCTGGAACTCTGACAACATCACATGTTGACAAATATATAGGGCAATAGGAATTCTCATTCATTGCTGGTGGGAATGCAAAAAGGAACAGTCACTTTGCAAGAGAGTTTGGTAGTTTCTTATAAATCTAAACATACTCTTACCATATGATTCAGCAATTGTGCTCTTTGGTATCTACCCAAAGAATGTTGAAAACGTATGACCACACAAAATCATGGATATTTATAGCAACACTATTCATAATTAACAAACTTAAAAGCAACCAAGATGTCCTTCAATAGGTGAATCAATAAGTACATTGTGGTACATCTAGACAACGGAATATTATTCAATACTAAAAAGAAGTGAGTTATCAAACCATGAAAAGATATGATTTCACATATATGACATTCTGGAAAAGGCAAAATTATGGAGACAATAAAAATATCTGTGGTTGCTAGGGATTATTGAGAGGGCAGGATGAATAAATAGAGTACAAAGGAATTTTTGGGAAACGAAACTACTCTGTAGGGTACTATAATGGTGGATACATGTCATTATACATTTATCCAAATCCATAGAAGGTACAACACCAAGAGTTAACCCTAATGTAAACTATGGCCTTTGGGTGATAATGATGTGTCAATGTAGGTTTATCAATCGTTATAAGAATATGACTATGGTGGGGGGTGTTGATAATAGGGAAGGCTTTATATGAATGGGGGTAGAGGATATATGGGAAATCTCTGTACTTTCCACTCAATTTTATTGTTTTCCTATAACTTCTGTGAACAATAGTCTATTAAAAATAAGTGAATAAAGTATAAATGTATAAGAGTGTTAAATGATTAAAATATCTACATTTTACTACTTTTCATGGAGTAGTAGATATGCACTGATTCCCTACTATATTTATTTTTCCCTTGCAACAGCCTCCACTTTTTTATTTGATACATACCAATTATTATGCCTCAAGCCATAGTGATAGGTTCAAGGATGGGCATGTGACCTAAGCAGTTCAATTAGAGTAAATCTCAGGATTTTTGGGTAAGTCCAAAATAATTCTCATACTGTCTTCCTAAACTTCAACCTGAGAAGTTCTGAAGCTGGAGCTGCCATCTTGGTATAGCTGAAATGCTAAGGGCCAACATATGGTGACTCGAAATAAAGCCAGCACGGAGAAAAACAGAGTAGTGAAAGAGAAAGTGTGGGTACCAGTTGGATAATTTGAATTCTAAATTGAGCTATACATGGAACCAGTTCTTCTCTTGAACTTAACAATCGTTAGAGCAAATTAGTTCCTTTCCTTGCTTGAGCTTGGATTTTCAGTTGTTTATAACTAAATGATACTTGAGGGTTAAATGATACTGTAGTTGCTTACTCATGGGAACCCCAACCTTGAGTTTGACAGTGAGAAAAACATGACTATAGAAACAGTAACATTTAGCCAAGATTTCACGTGCTACCTCATATTCCCTAGCCTGCCATACAGTTCAGTTGGAACCACATGATTTTTTCTAGCCAAAGGGCCATAAGCAGAAGTAACATGTATCATTCCTGGAGAAAACTGAAGTGTCTTGTCACTGCTCTCTTCCTAAGCCACATGTTCCCTAGAAGCCATATTTTAAGGTGACAGAATCACAAAGTAGACCATCTGTCATCTAGGTCACTGAGAAAATGTGCTGACTATATTCATTTGCTCATGAGGGATAGATATACAGTGAGAACAACAGATATAATTTTGTTGTGTGGAACCACTGAACATTCAGTATTAGTTTGTTACACAGCATGCCCTGGCCTACACCGATGAAGACATCAGTGTGGAAAGAAGAACAAGGTTCTGTATAAAGGTGAATCCTGTATCCCCAAGGCCTAAACCCTAGAAATCCCCATTTTACTGAGAAAGAAATACAAAAAGTGCAAGGAATGAGATTTTCCTGAAAATCTAAATGGGACTTGTAAAGTACATGCAAACTTTTGCCCTGTTTAATAGGGAAGGGTGGGAAATGGCAAATGCATAGGAAAGGTAGGTTTTCCTATACAAAAAATTAGAGCCAGAGCTGCAGGCCTTGGGGCCCAAGTCCAATGAAAGTCAATAGGAAATTACTTGTTTAAGTCCACTGATGTCTTCTTGAATTCTTCAGAATTCAAGAACTGATAATACACAGGCATATTTAGCTTAGCCAGCACAGTATTTTTTTAAATTGAATTAAATTTTCCAGTATTTAAGATTCTGGAGATTTCACACAAAAATAAGAATCCCCAGCTTCTCCTGAAAGGTGAGAGAAAGTAACCCGGAGCCCACATTCTGAACTGGTAACCACTGATGAGCAGAGGAACAGGTTTCTCCTTTAAGAGTGCAGCATGCTTTCTCTTGTCCCTAGCACATGTGTCACTGGTGTGCCACACCTGGCTCTTATAGGTATTTGAGTTCATGGGCATTTAAACAGACCCACTAGGACATAATTCTCCAATTCTTTAAAATTATCAGGCAATTTTGGCAGCCACATTAGGGCCCTTAAGTTGTCACTAGAGTATCCCTTAATGCACCACAGAAGTAAATCGTTAAAAGGTATCCAGAAGTCTCGAAAGGGTTAAGGCTCATAGACAATGTTCCTGAGTTCTCCCAGAGTGGTTTATATACTGCTATAATCTGGCTTGAACTCCAACGTGTTCATGGGAGTTATTTGCATTCTCTATTGTTCCCAGGTGCTGAAGCTGGTCTCCACATCCCAGATGCTGGGCAACATGGAGGCCGTGTCTGAGGCTTTAGCCCAGCCTCCTGTGCGTGACAAGCACAGTCAGACATCTACATCAGCTGAGTGCATTACTCTCACTTTTCAATTATGTGACCTAATTCTGCTTCTCTTCATGAATGAAAGAGAGCAGTATTCTTCATATAATTCATAAAATGATAAAGCCTTAAATAAATTGTACTTGCCATTCATGAAAAAAATACAAATATTTGCTTTAATAGTGAATCGAAACCAAGTATTTTTCACCGGGGCCAGTATATTTAAATAATTTCCTGAGGAAAAACAAACCAAAAGAGGATAAAGTGTTGAAAATGTATTTCTTTCCATCCTTAATTTGCCTAGTAAAATCACAAAACACTAAAAGATAATAATAAAGGTCTAGCTAGCTTCAGAATTTGTATTTATTTTTTCCATGATGAGGGCAATTTGAGATACAGAGTATACTTCTGTTTGTCAAACAGATAAATGTAAGCAGACACTATTTTTATATAATACTGATATCAGGATAACTGTGAAAAGAAACAGTATAACTATGGTAAATTACTTGACAATGGCAAGAAAATGGCTCTGAGTGTCAGAGAAGATGTACAGATAAACAGCTGAAGGTTTTGAGATAAACTTCAGAGTGAAGCTTAGTCACACAAATGATTAACTGAAGAGTACTTTACTGGCCTAAGCAATAAGACAGAAATGACAAGAGGATGGGGCGCCTGGGTGGCTCAGTTAGTTAAGCATCCGACTGCAGCTTAGGTCGCGATCTCACGGTTTGTGGGTTCGAGTCCTGTGTCGGGCTCTGTGCTGACAGCTAGCTCAGAGCCTGGAGCCTGTTTCAGATTCTGTATCTCCCTCTCTCTCTGACCCTCCCCTGCTCTCTCTCTCTCTCTCTCTCTCTCTCTCTCAGAAAAAAAAATGACGAGAGACTAAACTACTGGGAATGGCAAAGGGTGTTCTCACTTTTTCTTTTTGACTTAAAGTTGTTTCTCCTCTTTTTTAAATTGAAGTATCATTGACATACAATGTTACATTAGTTTCAAGTATACAAAGTAGTGATTTCACAAGTCTATATGTTATGCTCTGTTCACCCCAAGTGTGGCCACCATCTGTCACCATACAACACAACACTATTATACTAAGGTGTCTTCTCTTTTTAATGACAAGGGATATAGCAATAGAGCAGAGTTAGAAGGAAGGAAGATGTGAGACTGGTAAAAGCCCTAAACATAGAGGTCCCAATCAGATGATGAGGGAAATAATTTTCAAACTGGGATCATATTTCTTTTCAGAAATAAGTCAACAGATACCAATGGAATATATTATTATTATTACTTTTTTTAAATGTTTATTTTTGAGAGAAGGAGAGCATATGCACACAAGCGGGGAAGGGGCAGTGAGAGAAGGGGACAGAGGATCCCAAGTGGGATTGCGACTCAAACTCACAAACCTTGAGATCATGACCTGAACTGAAGTCAGATGCGCAAACAACTAAGCCCCTCAGGCTTCCTGGAATAGATTATTTTTAAGAAGCAAGTGGGGGATGGTAATCTCTTATTAAACTAACGATGTTTCTTTTCCTACTTCCATCCTGGCCTAAGAAAATGTCCAGCTTTTTCACAGCGCTGTAGTGCGGAAAAAGCTCAGCCATCACCAGGCTGAGTCACTTGATTTTACAGATGAGACAAATGAAGCCATGGGGCTAGTAAATGGCAAGGAGAAGTATAGTGTTCTGATTCCCAACTCCAAACCTAGTGTGTTCAGAACTCTCACCACCTTTTTGCCTTAAGACACTATTATAAGGATACCAAGTAATACCCATTACTTGGCATTGATTTACTGCTCAGCTGACAATTCTACTTTCTGTATCTCAAGCAACTACACATGAAAGTATCTAACAGTTTGAAAGCATCTCACACTGCTTGGTATTTTATTTAATTGCCAAAATAATTAGCTCAGGCCAATGTACTCACTTCTCACTTCAGACACTCCGACCTACTCTCCATATAAGACAATTTTACTCTAATCGCCATATATCCATGGAGTTTGTGGGACCTCGTTTATGATTACATAAGTGGGTATAATCTGATCTGTGTATCCAACCTAAAAGCAACTTTAGATTGCTTAAGTGTTCACATCTTTAGACACTCAGAGATCTCTAGGGATTTATTTTCAGATGAACATTTGCATTTGAAATGCTCTATGTTGGAGAATGTGAGCTGCAGGTCGGTTACCAGAAAACCAGAAGTGTTTACAACGGAGCCTGGCAAGCAGTGACACAGGCACCATGGCATAGCTACTGGCAGTGGGTTGCTACGTATTATCTTTAAAACATTGCATTTTAAAAGGCAGTTTCATCATGTTCCAAGACAAATTGGAGATGGCAATTAAATGCAACAGATCCTGTATATTCGTGGTAAAACTGACAAAATTTGAAGATGAACTGTGGATTGGACAACAGTACTGTATCAATTCTAAATTCTTAACATGATAGTTTTTCTGAGGTTAAGAAACTGTTCTTATAGAAATACTAAATTGTATAAAAGTAAAGGGGCATGCTGTATACAGCTTCCTGTCAATTGTTCAGGGGAAATATAAATGTAAACAAATGTGTATATATTTTACATATTGTATATAATGTGTAATGTGTGCATATATTTTATATATTTCAAATACTTATACACATGCACATATAGGGGTGTGTGTGTATATATATATATATATACACACCTATATATATATATACATATAAATATATGTATATATTTATATATATATAAAATCTGGTAAATGTTCATATATATATACACACACACCCCTATATATATATATATATATACATATAAATATATGTATATATTTATATATATATAAAATCTGGTAAATGTTCATCAGAGTTCTTACGACTATTTTTGCAACTTTTATGTAAGATTGCAATTATACAAAAATAAAAAGTTAGGGTGAGAAGCAGCTTCATGAAACCATTTTATTTTCACCTCAAATCATACTTTTGCAGGAATTCCTTATTTGTTAGTCCTGTTCTGTTTTCCATATTTGTTGACACAGTACTACAATTGGCTGCTAACATGTGTTTAAAGGCAGCTGCAAAATTTGCTATAAGTAATGCCAGTGGTACAATAAAAAAGATCAAAAGTGGGTAGTAGCATGGAAATACATTTTTCAATGTGCAAATGGAAGTGGGAAGGCAGAGACTGCAGACTTTTTAAACAGACATGAGCGTACAATCTTTTTCATCATGTAAAAATTCTTGATATTTTCTCCAACATATAACCAAAAAGTGACCTGCAGGCATTTACTGTCAAAAAGATATCGGTGTTACACTATGTATGGCAGCGTAGACAGATAGCAACAAAAATGTGTGAAGCTGCTTAAATGCACTATCTGAGAGTGAGGCTGGTGTGGGACTGGATTTTAATATACTTACCCCAGTTATCTTCACTTTTACAGTAACGGTGATAGCAACTGACAGTGTAATTATCTTTCAAGGACTGAACTGGTCTAAGAAATATTCTTCTAGCGTGTCACACACTGTTGATATTAAACTGGCGACATGAGAAACCATCTGGAAAAAATCTGGGCATAAGGAAGTTTAGGGGATCTAATCCAAGCTAGGTTTTGGCTGATTTACTTCAGCTCACTCAAATCTCATTTAATAACATGAAATAACACACACGGAAAAAGGAAAGAAAAATGCTATCCTTTGTTCCAGAGTTGATTAAATGGAATCATATGCAAGGAAAACAGTTACAGGATCCCCTCATCCGCACCCCTGCTTTTCATTGATCATTTCATTTTCCCTGCTAGTAAGACAAACAATGTGCTATATCCATGTCTTTCAAACTACATTTTTAAAAGGTTTTTATAGACATGTATTTCCTGCAAAACACCAGCAGAAGTATGCAATAAAGTATATTATTTTATTTCTTTGATCAATCCCTACCACACTCTGTTAACTCATTTATACTGCTAAGAAAATGCATTTTTCTTTTAAATTAAAAGAGATTCTCACAGCTGTCTACTTAAGTGAAATATACACTCTAATAGTTTTTAAAAATAGTTTTAATGCCAAGATAGCTTATAGTCTTCCTTTTAAGAATGTTTGCTACATATTCTGCTTTTTTTTTATGTCTAATGTTTGCTAACCTGACATGAAATCTAAATGAAAGCATAAAAAAAAAGACTTTCTGAGGCCATGTTGGGGTAAACTACATCGACAGCATGATGCTACTGAATGGAGTGTAAGCAGCCTGGACAAGATGTAAGTAAGGCACAGAGAAAAGGAGGTATCTTTGAGTTTCCCAGGGTGACAAGTCTTGAATGACAATGAGAGGAGAATTGCATGGTAGGCTAGACCAAAATCTCTCAGGCTTCTCCATCTTTGCTGATTGACATGGATACCAAGGCACAGTAAGTATGCCTTTCTAGTTCTCATTGTTACCAACCAGTCCTCAAGTGATACTGTCTTTAAGGGTGTCTACCCTCCTCTCTCCCCTAGGAATCAGAATTTGTGGACAGATGCATGCACACATGTATGTGGGGCACATCCTCCTTGCTTGCTAGTCATAGCTGTGACAGTAAAGGTAAGCTGCTGATTCTCTTTCCTGATTTCTTGCACTCGCCATAATGCCACATTCTGGTCAAACTATGTATATTTCTATCCATATATAACATACATTATGATGTATTCTTAGTCTCTGTCCCCAGCTTTTGCTAGCTGCATCCTAATGCATCTTCTTCCTTTTTAAGACCCTTTACCCAAATTAGGCTGACTCATCTTACTTTATTCAACACAACTCAAAGATCTTATTTTGATCTCTATCATGGAGATCATTTCCATCAGAGAACGTATAGATAAAATGACGATTTGACATCAGCCATGCTCTAGACCTATTTTTTTAAACACTGCTTCATTAAGGCCTACTTTAAAAAAACATCTCAATGATTAAATATATCAGAAAACCTGCTATTGCTTAAAACATTTAGAAGGAAATAAATCACCTTTGGTCCAGAAGGTATGACAATGAACTCTAATGAGCCTATAACACACACACACACACACACACACACACACACACACACACACACGATCTTTTCCAGTGCTGATTCCCTATTTGTCATGCATCTATAATATCACATAAAGGGATATTTTGGAATTTCTATGCTTGGATCTAGTAAAAAAAATATTAGGAGACCTGAAAAGTTAAATTTTCATAATCATAGCTGCTGGCAAGAAATGTGGTGGAAAATGGGAGTCTTCATACTAATTAACTCTGTATTTACACATGGGTTTCATTTTCCACATTGCATGCTTATATGAAGGCCCCACATCATAAATGGGTCCGGAACCCATCAGAGATGAAGACAGCTGTCAAAGCTTTATGCAGTCACTTCAATATGGATAGAACTAGAAATATACCAAAAGCTGGGGATGGGGAGAGGGTGGATGTGGGGCAGTGATAGAGCAGATAATAACATTGAATAGTGGATGTAGTGATGCAGCAGATAGTCACAATGGAAATGATTATGAAAATGTGACAATTACATTTTAAATTCTGTATAAGAACAAGCTGTCTGTCTATCCTAAATCTTTCTTCTATATTCAAAGCTTCACTATGACTATCTCATTTCCAATGGTAAGAGATAGGTTGATCCCTTCCAAGAATAAGTCAAGCCTGATTTTTATGCTGATTCGGCATAATCTTGACACACACAAAGCAGCAACGACTTCTCTGCCAGGAAAAAGTACATGCGTAATCGTTGGGAGCTAGTAAATAGTCTCTTGTTCAACATGGAGTGTCAAGCAGAGATGTTGCAGTGGCTCAGATAAAACAGCAGTATGCTCAGTTCTTATTTTAATTCCCTTGGCATCCCCCGGAGTTCATACGGCTACAGAAGAAAAAAAAAAAAACAGCAGCTTTTCACCACAGTACGGCTTGTCTAATGATAATTACTGATAAATAACTTAGCATAAAATAAAAAAAAGCCAAAGGCACTATCTAAAAATTCTACCCAAACTTTCTTGCTCCTTCTCAATGCATCTCATTTATTCATTGAGTCCTTGACTCATTTGTTTAAGATCGTTGTTTGATTTTCACCAAGAATAAGTGGCAATACCCTAATTGGGGCAGAAGAGGCCCAAAAAGTACTGACATTAGGTAACACGGACAGGATAGTATTTAGTTTATTTTAGTGGTACCAACCAACATAGAGAATTTCTCTCTAGGCCTAGGCCTGTAACCACTCCACCAAGACAGACTCAGCTCAAAATGTGAAACTTAAGTATTAAGTAGGCACAATTAGCAGCCTCATTACAATTTGCCAACAAAATTTCAAATGTTCAACAAATGTACCAATGCTGGAGAAAAGATTTTTCCTTATCTTTCTGGTTCACTCTTCACATGTTGTTGGAAAATGGCAAAGCTGATTGCATAATTTGTGCTTATTCCAATCAAATGCATAATGAAAGTAAGCCTGATTTGCCAACTCTTTGAAGAATAAGGATATGCAGACAAAGAAAGTGAAGGTGCTATAAATGGACATTGAGGCAAATCATCAGGTTGACTGGTCCTTAGAACGCTCACTGCATACATGTTGGGAAGTACCAACCTCTGGTGTTCCTTAACTACAATGAAAGTATCAAAAAAAAAAAAAAAAAAAAGTAAAGAAGGTATCATAGCACTCATTATGCTACATCCTCTTAAGATACCTTAAAGTATCTTCCTTTTTCAGCAGATTATTGATTCATTTAATTTTTTAAGTTTATTTATTTATTTCGAGAGAGAAGGAGAGAGAGTGCAAGCAAGGGAGGGGCAGAGAGAGAATCCTAAGAAGGCTCCATCTCGTAAATTGTGAGATCATGACATGAGCCCTGATCAAGAGTCCAACGCTTAACCGACTGAGCCACCCAGGTGACCCTTGCCAGATAATTTAAATAGTCACCTTGAAAAAAGTTGACTTTGGTCATCTAGTTTATTCCTTGTTCTCTGTGCAACCTATTCCCCTTCTATTTTAAACAAAAGCCAGATTCAATTAAAGTAAAATTGTCAAAGAATGAAAAAAATATATTGACACATTTAGAAAGATCATTCCATCTTGACTAATCAGATAATTTTTAAATGACAAAAACAGCATCTAGCACTAGCATTATATTTTTTCCTTTTGATTAATTGTCATCATTATCTTATACTGATATCTGAAAGATGAATGGATTTGTTAATTCAGTCTTATTTAATGTACTAAAATCTTACAAAATAGTTTTTATTTTCCTTACGTTATAGATGAAGGACCTAAGGATCCAAGAGGTTAAGAAATTCTCCTAAATGAATTCAGGTAGTTAACTGGAGAGCCAGGAGTCAAACCTGGGCCTCCTAATTTTACTCCAACACACAATCTCGCCTTTTAGAGTTATTCAGCCAGCCACAAAGTAGGAGAATAGGCATAAATGGTGAGATAAATTGGTTGTTCTTTTTACACTGGTCCTAGCTTAAACTGGTCCTTCCACTGCCAATCGTTTCTTCAGTGAAAAGTTGTGGAATTTGAGGCAGAAAATGATTTGCAGTACGCTTGTAGTGTCTTTAATTTTGATAAGTTAAGGCTATTGGAGTTTGAGTATGATAAACTATCATATCCCTCCAACTTCCAACCCATGAATCAATTTAAAAATATATGTAAGAGTCATGTAGGGATTAGAGCATTAACTTTCCTATTAAGAAGACTGAATTGGAAGATGAAGCTTTGACATAAAGCCAAAGTTTTTCTATCCATTGACTTGTGTTTTACCTTGAAAACCACAGGTGCTGAGAACTGGGTTTACAATACAGACACTTAAGCAGACAACTTCATAGAATATTTGATCTGTCTCACCCCTTATTAACCGCTGTGTGCCCAAGAATATGGACTACATAGGGGCAGCAACCCTTTAGCACATTAATTTCACTTAACAAAGAAACAATGACTTTTGGATGTCAGCCTCTTGTCATTAAATGAATTATTTCTCCTCCGAGGAGAGAAAACAGAATGCCTGAGAGTCTTTAGCATTTGTCCCTATTTTTTCCAAGAGTTGGCAGAAGTTCTCACTTAATGGGGTGGCAAGAATTTGGGAAATGGGTGAAGAGATAGAGCAGATAGTTTTTCCACAAATAAAAATCTATTTTAAATGAGACTGCTGTTTTCAACATCTTAACTAAAACCTAGCAGCAAACCTGTTCTATTCAGTTAACAACATAGGAAATATAGTCAATGGTATGCAATAGTGTTGTATGGTGACAGATGGTAGCTACACTTATAGTTACCATAGAATGATGTATACAGTTGTTGAATCACTATACTGTACACCTGAAAACTAATGTAACATTGTGTCAACTATACTTCAATTTAAAAAAATAACATTTGGGGTGCCTGGGCAGCTTAGTCCGTTAAGCATCCAACTCTTGATTTTGGCTCAGGCTATGATCTCATGGTCGTGGGTTCAAGTGCTACATTGGGCTTTGCACTGACAACATGGAGTCTACTTGAGATCCTCTCTCTACCTTTCTCTCTGTCCTTCCCCCACTCATGGGCATGTGTATGTGTGCACACTGTCTCTCAAAATAATAAACATTAAAAAATTAACATTTGTTTGATGCAGTTAGTGATGTTAACCAGGAGAAAGATTTGATTGGAACTATTGTTTATTTAATCATTTTATTCATACTCCAACCAAATTGCTCTTAGCTCATACCCTCATCTACCTGTGACAGTGTCAGTCTGAGAATTATATCAAATGATAAGTATGTTCTTAGTATCATAATATACTGAATAGTTTGGCTAGAGCAACCAAAATTATTGAAGTATTTGCAATATTGCAACAAAATTTTGATTTGTGATAGTCACTTAAACCAGTCTTTCCTTCATAAGAATATATATATATATATAAACAAATCTCTATCTCTATCTCTACCTCTATGAAAGAAATAATGCTACAAGATCTTCAGTAACATTATTTGTGCAGGAAAAGCTTTCAGGCCCAGAGTTGGAATCACTGGACTGCCTGAAGTTTGCTTTCCTAACCAAAACTTCTTGAAGGTCAGCCAATAGGAAAAAGGAGAGATGTTGCCAAAGAACATATATCTTCTGCTCTGTCCAGATTTGGGTGAAAACCCAAAAGATTATGAAAAGGAAAAGAAATAGCACGCTGAAGTAAAAGTACCATGTTTCAATGATGGCAAAAGAACTGTCTTCACTAAGATGTAGGTGAGGGGAACTCCAGCATTTTTTAAGAGTTTTAGTGGCTGCTCTCTGTCAGCCAGGGAAGAACAAAGTAGAAATGCCTTATGACTTCTGGGTAGAAGGGATGAGGTTGAGGTGGCACAGCCCATATATTGGTAGTTAGGCAGCTGAGGCAGAGTGACATGGAGAGCCCAGTCGGCAACAGATCAGCAGGTAATCAGCAGGCAAATGACTCCCTGGGATCTTTGGTAGTGGTGAAGTGGCCATAAGCTCCTTAGAACCAAACTACATGGGCAGCCTATGACAGTCTTACTTTGTGTCAGGATCTAAGGCATTTCAACTGATGCAAGAGTAGAATAACCATGAGTGTATTGCTTAATTTGAGATTCTTCTCATCTTTTTGTATCTTAATTATGCTCCCCATATAGATTTCGGTAGAGTGTGCATGAGATATTCGAATAAGACCAGGCATAGTGCCTAGCATACAGTAGGCAGGCACACATTAAATGATTACTGTATGAGTCTATCCCACCTAAAAGTGTTTTCTCCATGATTAATTGTGTGAGGGAGGAGACAAGGGCTCCTATACAGTATGACTGGGGATGAATAAAAAGTAAATGTTCTAGGCTATCCTACGATAGTAATCTGCTGGAGCTTCCTAAGACAAAATCCAAACAAATAGCTCAGAGACCAGGGGATGCTCTAATAACAGCTGCAACAAATTAAGGCCAATTCCCTCTTCCATGTTCTCTGTGTTCCATCATGAGCTCGGAAAGATAAAATCTGCAACCACTTCAGAGTGCTTTCTATAGTAAACATGTTTCACCACAGCTGGGACTAAATTTCCTACTGGCCCTTTTGCTTAGGTCGTAGAATGCCTGATTTGGTTGTTAGGGTCTCAGGAACAGATTTTTAAAGTTCTGGTTTGGAGATGACCCAATGGCCAATGGCAAGTTTCCGAAGTCTGTGTGGCAGGGAAAACCCAAAGATTAAGCTTAGATTTCTTTTCTTTCCTTTTCTTTCCTTTCCTTTCCTTTCCTTTCCTTTCCTTTCCTTTCCTTTCCTTTCCTTTCCTTTC